>NC_058131.1:475983746-476022973 GCF_016433145.1 Gracilinanus agilis | reverse complement strand
AGGAAGGAAGGAAGGAAGGAAGGAAGGAAGGAAGGAAGGAAGGAAGGAAGGAAAAAACAGAAACCTTATCTGACAATTATTATAATCATTAATAAACTATTCTGTGTTGGAAATTCCCTTACCAATCTGCCATGACAGTATCATTCTCTTCCAGATTTTTAATGTTTTTTCTACTACTTAAACTTCGACTTTCTTTTAGTGAATGAAGTTTTTATTTACATTTCTGAGTTCATTATACACACACACACACACACACATTTTCTTGTTTTGCTTATTTTGCTCTGTATCAGTTAATTAAGACCTTCCCACATTTATCTCAATTCACATTCATGATTTCTTATTACACAAAAGTATTCTATTACATTAAGTTCCATACACAACAGTTTTTTTAGCTAATCAATGTTCTGAAGGAAAAAATAATGAACCATATCTCCAAAAATTATCTTTAAAAAATCTAGCCTCCACTTAAAACACCATCATTGATGGGAAACTCACCACCTTTGCTCACCCTCCAGGCTATTATAAAGTAGCTTATATTAGGTTGAAGCAAATCAGGCATCATTAACTTTTTATCTACTAAGCTAAAAACAAATCCAATCCCTCTTCCATATGCTTTTTAAATAACTGAAGGCAATGATGTATGTGTACCTTCTTCCTCAGTCTAAAATATAGTTACTTAAACTAGTCGTTTGTAAGGTCCCAAATCCCCTCCTTATCATATACATTCATTTCTGAATAAGCTTCATTTTTTTCCAATGTTCCTTCTCAAATCACAAAATAATCACAGGACAATCAACTTAGAGGTAACTAACTTACATCCTTCATTTTACACTAAAGAAACTTGAGATTAAGAAAGGTTAATTGACTTTCCCAAGCTCCTATAGCTAGGGAGCCAGGAGCAGAATCAAGAAGTAAGCCCAGTCAGGCCTTCTCTTCTAATTCTAAAGACAGCCTAGCCCTCTTCCTCCTATACCACACCACACTGTGCCATACTTATAGAGTCAAGGTAGAACTGGTCTTGAAAGACCATTTAATTTGTTCCTCTGCTTTTAGATGTCTAAAAATAAACCATCTCATTTAAAATTAAAGCTATTATTTTTTTTAAAGAATTCAAAAGCTAGACATTAGAGGCCTTCCTAAGTCATGCATTCTGGTTTTTGTCAATCCTAACTAATGCCAGATCAGGCTTTCTGGTGTTTAGCCAATACTAACCACTTTATCCTTTGGAGCCGCAGTTTCCTCCTCTACAAAATGGCTGAATCCTATGCTTCGAACCTAGATTTCTTGACTACAGCATATGCAAAGTTTTCTCTTTTCTCTTTTGAGTGGATGCAGAAAAAAAGCTCATCCTCAAATACCTAATTAGGTATTCCAAATCACTTTCATCAAGTTTACTGAATGCTACATAGCAATTTAAATTATTTTAAATGTTATGATAGAGTGATCAATCTTTTCCCTATGGTTAACAGAAAACTCAGAAAAGGAATAAAATAAAGCCTTTTCACTTGGGTTGGGAAAAGGATTCAGATTAGCCAATTACCATGTAAAGGACTGAGTTTAGAAGAAAGAAACCTGTATACCATAATTTTTTGTATTCTCCCATTTAAGAAAAATTTGTTGATTTGAGTCATTCTTGTGTAATGTTAAAAGGAAGAAGGAAATGTAGGGACAGGAATAAGCACCTACTATGTGCCAGAACAGTGCTAAGTGCTTTACAAATATTATCTAATTTGATCCTCACAACTCTGCAAAGTAGGTGCTGTTATTATTCTCACTTTACAACTGAGTAAACTGAGCCAGAGGTTAAGTTGACTTGCTCAGAATCTCACAGCTAGTATGTGGTCTTAAGACTGTATTTGAATTCAGGTATTTCTGATTTCAGGTCCAGCAACACTATTTGCTGCACCATCAGCAGCCTTTAAGAAAAATCATCAAGAAATTTTACTTTAATTAGTTGGAGCAAACACAAATTTTCAAGATTATAAGAAAAATGTTTCAGAAAATTTCATAAAATTTAGTAGAATTATTATAAACAAATACAGCAAATCATCATTCACAAAACTTCAGATGAAGAGAGCACAGTACAGTGGGACTCCATTTTCTTTCCCTAAGATTAAAGAACCATACTGCTATGAATAGCTGAAGGTCAAATTTAGTTTTCTTAACTGCCACATGGACATGCTGATGTTTATTGCAAACCGTTGTAGAATCCCTTTTTGTTCTTTTTGTGTCACAATCTCTCCCTACCTTATACTTTTACAATCGATTTCTGTATTCAGTTCCTGGTACTATTTAAGAAGGGCAATGATAATTGTAGTGTGTCCTAAAATCAGGATGGTAAAAGGCCCTGATTTCAAGCCATTAAAGGAAAGGACCAGGAATATATGACCAAAAGAAAAAAAAAGACTTGGGCAAGTGGTAAGATTGGGGGAAGGACATGATAACTGTTTTTAAATATTTGAAAATATTTCTTAATTTTAAAAAAGCAATTATGAGGAGCAGCAAGGTAACTCAAGGGATAGAAAGCCAGGCTTCTAACCCAGGAAATGGGAAGTCCTAGGTTCAAATCTGACCTCAAATACATACTCATTCTGTCACCATGGGCAAGTCACTCAACCCCAAATGCCTAGTTTTTCCTGCACTTTTGCCTTGGAACCTATACTTAGTATTAATTCTAAAACAGAAGGTAAGGATTTAAAAACAAACAAAATTACATTTTTTTTTGGCCCCAGGGAAAAAATATAGAAACAAGGGGTTAAAAATTTGTTGGCAGGCAGATTTCACCTTGATGTAATGAAAAAATAAATAAAAATTAAAGCTATTAAAATAAACTGCCTCAAAAGGGATTAAGCTTTCCATCTCAAAAGGCTTGCATTTCTTTGAGGGGTTTGTTTTTTAAAGGATAAATGACCACTTTGAGGGTTGTTATAAAGGGAATTTTTGTTCTGATATAGGTTGGATTATGTGATCCCTAGGATTTCTGTATTTCTAGAATGTCAAAGAAATCAAGAGAAACTACTATAGTTCCATAGAGATTGGAAACTTCTGTTGGACTGTTATCAAATCCTAAGTACCAGTTAGATCACAAAATCACAGATTGGAGCTTGAAAGGACCTCAAAAGGCCAACTAGTCCAACTCCTTCATTTTATAGATAAGGAAACTGAAGGCCAGGGAGGCTGAGAGATTTTTCTAAGATCAAAAAAATAGTAAAGGAATAACAGTTAAGTCACACAAGCAGTTAGGTAGTAATAAAAGGTCACAAAGGTAATAAGCAATAAGATTTGAAACCAGGTTCATCCCCTGAGTCTAGAGCCAATGATGTTTTCGCAGTACCATGATGCCTCCTAATAATAATAAGGCACATTTGTAAGAACCTGTCAATTAACATACACTCAACTTAAGATTTATAATAAGAATTAAAGATGTCCAAATTTAGGAATTTTGAATAAGTGCTTTCAGTAATTAATATACTAGGACATTAAAATTTACAAATTTTATTATCTTACATTGCCACTAGATTTCATTCACAGATTGATGAAAAGAATTCTGAATTAGAAGGTAGGAGACATGGCAACAGGTACTTGACAAGTAATTTAATCAATTGTGTTATAGTTTTCTTATGTGTAAAACAAGAATGTTTTATCTGCCAATTCCTACCTTAAGAGAGTTCTGGGGAAAAAATAATATTCATGAACATTCAGTCATGAACATTCAGGTGAACCTCAGACATTTTGCCATCTTCCCTTATACACAGCTCACTTCTTTCACCCCCTGGAAGAGCATACTCAAAGATGATCCTAACATCCCGGAAAGAGTCAGTGAACTTGGCTTTGCAACTCTGCCCTAGAATTAACCTGCCCTGACATGGTGAGTGCTCGAGTGAATTTAAACTCACATAACCTATTTTGTGAGATATTAAACTCACATATCTGGCTGGCCCAAGACACCAAGCTTCAAACACCCTTTCCCCTGGATACTGTGCCATCCTCCCTAATGCTGCACAAATACCTTTATCTCTCCCACTTTTCTCTACCTTCCACTTTCTTCTCTGGGAATAACAATCAAATCAATACCACCACAGCTTTTGGAAGGGGTCCTCAGGCTCCATTCACTATTCCTATGATTATATAGACCAAAACTTCCTTCCTTAGCAAACATATCATTATATATCTTCTCTCTACATTAAAATCTAAGCTTTCTGAGGGTAGGGCCTATCTAATTTTTATGTTTACCACCTCAGGGCCTAACCCAATGGTTGGATAACAGATACAAATGATTTTTTTTTAAACATAGTAACTCAGACCAAACCAGGGCACTTTAAGTTTATTTATTTGTAAATCTTAAAGCACTTTAAAAACATTTTAAAGTAGAATTTATTCCCAGGTATCTCAGTCTCTCTCTTATGCAACACATAAGGCATCACCCAACAAAAAGATATCTATAAATAAATGAAGTTTTTGTGTTTCTAGTTACCAATTCTTTCTGTGGAGGTGGACATTCACAAGTTATTCTTCAAATATTAATTCTGTTGTTATTATAATGTTCTCTTGGTCCTACTTTTTTCACTATTTATTTATTTCATGTAGGTCTTTCCAAGTTTTTCTAAAAATTAAACTGCTCATCATTTCTTGTGGAGGCATAGTATTCTATCACGATCATACAATAATTTATTTTGCAATTCCCCAATTGATGGGCATACCCACAAATCCAGTTCTTTGCCACCACAAAGAGAGCTGCTGTAAATATTTTGGAATATATAGGTTCTTTTTCTTTTCCCCTGGTTTCCTTTGGCAACAGACCCAGAAATGGTATTGCTGGTTCTAAGGGGAACACAGTTTTGTAACTCTCTGGGCACAATTCCAATTTGCTCTCCAAAATGGTTAGATTAGTTCATAGTTCCACTAATACTATATTAGTGTCCCTATTTTTCCATATCCTCTCCAAGATTTGTCATTTTTCTTTTTTATCATTTTAGCCAATCTGATAGGTGTGAGATATCTCAGAATTGTTGTGATTTACATTTCTCTAATTAGTGATTTAGAGCACTTTTTTATATACCTATATATATGATTGATTTCATTCATATCTTCTGACCATTTATCAGTTTGTGCATAAATCTTATTCTTATAAATTTGACAAAGGTATGAGACCTCTATCTAAGAAATTATCTATAAAATTTTCCTCCAATTTTCTACTTTCCTTTTATTTGTAAAAATCTTTTCAATTTAATGTACTCAAAATTATTCATCCTACATCTCACAATGTTCTCTATCTCTTATCCATAAATCTTATAGGTACTATGTTCCCTGTTGTTTTAATTTGCTTATATTTCCTTTTATGGCTAGGTCATGTATCCATTTTTGCTCTTATTTTAGTACATAATATAAGGTATTGGTGTGTGACTAGTTTCTACCAAATTGTCTTCCACAGACAATTTTTCATTTGATTTCTTAGATATAAATTCAAAACAATAATACAATTACTGTTGTCGGCTTAGAAACATCAAAGTATAGGAAAATTTACCAAAATGCCAGCAACTCAAGAACTCTAGCTATAATAATGAAAAGTCTGATATTCTTTAAATCATATGCCACACATAAGCATGTCGGAATCTCACCTTGGTCTTCACTTCCTTCTTTACACAAACTAGAACTCTGTCCGAGGCTTAGACTGATATCATCAGAAGTCTTGGCAGTATCTGTATCTCCTAAAAAGTTTAAAAGAAGCAGATGAGGTAGTTCTTTTTTTTTCTGTTACAAGAAAAAAATGATTGGAATAGTTGGACTAAGGAAATAAATATGTGGATAACTAAGTATCTATCCAATTCCAAAGTTAAAAGAATGGAAAAAAAAAAGAAAATTCAAAAACAATGTAGCAACTGCTAAAATACTGGATGAACTATGAAGTTGTACTGCTCCTAATTATACCAGTAAGCCAAGAAATGAAATATTTGGAAATTACACAATATTTGGTATTGTTTTACATTTAAATCATTCTTAAAATATACTAAAATTAATTTCTCTTAACCTGAAAGTAGTAAAAACCAAAGCAAGGTCTTCTCCACTTAGGTATTTTTCTATAAAGGTAAAAAGGAGAACAAAGGGAAAAGGAAAAATATTGCATATATAATGTGCTTATCTTTCCCTTACCTTTGATCTCTAACTCTCTTAATTGAGAAGTTTAGTATTTAGTATTTAGAAATTAAGTATCTGTCTGCCACTCCTTACTCCAGTAATAACATACTGCCAAAATGCACTCTCAATAAATTCTCAGATTTTTAACAAAAATATATTTTGTCCTACTCCACAAATTTAAAGAGCAAGCCAAAAAACAAAAGCCAAATCAATTTATTACAGGAATCCAATAAATCCAGACTTTGATAGAATGCTTATGGGAAAGGGCTAATAGTTTAATTTTAATTCATCAATTTCTAAAATAAAAATTGTCTATAAAATTAGTAGGTCTAAGAATCCACTAGGAAGAAATATCCTCAAACTAAATCAATTCATTACCTTAATAATATCTTCAATGTGAAAATTAGCATGGAGGAAGGACAGTAAGTCTACTCTGGAAAATTTGCAAAGTCATGAAATAAAATACATCAAGGGCTACAGACAACTCAGAAGCCTCACCTTTGTATATTTTAAGTGCTTTCTTTAGTAAAAGAATTGGAAGTCCCCGGAAATAGCAAGTACTAAGCAATATCATAAAAAGTGACTAACCAAAGCTTAGCAATTAAACATTGACTGGTTACAGAGATAGGAATCATATTAGCATTAGCTCTCCATGTAGCTCCATGTAGTTAGAGCAACGGTCAAAGTTAATCGAAGGCAATAAGTCAAAGATAAGAAAATAGCATAGAAAGCAATTATTTCATCTTCAACTTAACCTGTTTATATAGGTTCTCAACTCAAAAAGCAAAAGTGAGGGGGCAACTAAGTAGCTCAGAGGGTTAAGAGCCAGGCCTAGAGATAGGGGTTCCTGGGTTCAAATATGGCCTCAAAACTTCCTAGCTGTGTGACCCTGAGCAAGTCATTTAACCTCCACTGCTTAGCTCTTACCACTCTTCTGCCTTGGACTCAATATAAACTATTAATTCCAAGGGAAAAAAGAAGAAGAAGAAAAAGTGAACATAGACACAAACGTGAAAATACTAAATCTATAACTATTTCTTATAGAAGATTAACTAGTAAATTATTATTACTACAATAAAAAGAGGCTATAAACTACTCAGCCTGCAACCAATCACATTGACAAAGCAAAAGGGATAAGGATATAGATAAAGATAAAACAGCTGGAAGAACTTGCTATTGCAAGTCCAAAGATGATGATGGAAAACTATAATGCATTATACCTTCATGAATTGGGAAGATGCTAAAAAAATAAACTTGTAAAAATCATAGTGCAAGCCTCACATTTTTTAATAAAAAGTATATTCATTGAATATCTATAGATGAAATTAGAAAAGGACAGCAAATTGATGTTCTTTATTTGGTAGATGGCAATGATTTGCCAGTTTTTAAAGTGATCAATTTTGGCTGATAATAACACTGGAACTGCCATATTTCCAAACTCTACTATCTCTACCATCTCTACCATTCCAAACATCTACCAACATACCAGTACCTTTATACACTATAAGACAAATGGTCCTTAATATCAAATTGAGGGGTAAGTGATAATAAGATCATTGACTTAGAACTAGAAGAGCTTGGTTTAAGTGATCTAGTTCAACTTTCTCATTTTTGCAGATGAGGTAAAACGGAGTCCCAGAATGAATAAGTGACTTCTACAGGAGCATGAAAGCAAAGAGATGGGATTTGAATTCAGGATTTCAAATTCTGTGATCATTCCACTAACCAATGAGCTTGAGCAAATAGATATATAAGAATCTGAAATAGAGGTGGTTGCATAACTTTAAATGTACTTAAATGACATTTTTAGAATCTCAAAAAGAAGAATTTTATTTTAAATGATAAGAGTCAACATTATTTTTAATTTCTCAAAAGTAAACAAGACAATAACAGCAACTACTAATCAATATTCTTATTTTCTTACATCTATAAAAACTTCAAAAGAATTACTTATGAACACATCAAGTGTATCCTTGAACAAAGTATAAGGAACAGGTAGAATTTGCATGGATTATTTTCTATAGCACACTATATCATTATAAATAAATTATAAATAAATTGAAAGAGTATGGAAAATAGGATCTGCCAATTAGTTACTGATTTTAATGACAATAAAAAGGAATAAAATTTAACATTTTTTATTTAAAAAAATAAAGATTCCTGTCCATAGAAAGTATCTCTCCTATATCTTCAATTACAAAATTATAATAACATGAAATGATATAAAATGTAACTATAGAGATAACTTTCTTCAATAACCTAATACAGAGAGAGATGTTCACCCTAAGGTGAATATTCACTCTAAGGAAAATATTCCATACATAGTACAAAAAAAACACCATAATGATAATAGGAGTCTCTGAATCTAGCTGAGATTATACTAACAGGTTTAATCTTTAGAATTCTAATAGACTAACATCACAGACTACAAAAGATTACTTTTGGTCTGGATGGTTAGACTTAAGAATGAAAATTATTTACAAATAATCCACTGACGTGTTAAGCCCAAGTGGATGTGATATCATGATGGGCTACCCATTCAGTTTCATGTGCATTGTTCCACTGCCTTTGGAGTGATTCATAATAACAATTCTAATCCTGAGATAATTCTGTTTCATTATGTGTTGAAGAGCTAAATAACACCTGTGGGATAATACTGATATTAAAAGAAATGAAAGTTTGTATCAGAAAGTAGTATGAAATCACTAAAGCATCATGGTTTTTCAAATATGAATTAGTCTAATCTACTCAGTCCTTGGCTTGTTGCCGAGTTCATTGTATATAGATTCTCAATTAGTTTCTGATGTAAAAAAACCTTCTCTTTAACACAAAAACTAATGTTATTCCTTCCCCAAGGATATTATAATAAGATTACAAATAATGAAATACCACTATCTTAAGAAAAGAATCAAAATAATAAGTAACCCCAAATAATAATTTTATGGATTGAGTAGGCTGCAAATCATGACACATGATGATTTCTGATGGAGAAATAAAGAAGATGTTAATGAGGATATTTATGGCTGGAGATGGGGGAAGGGCGGAGGTAGACTAGTTATTTAGCAAGAAAAAGAAACAATACAGCCTAAATGATACAGTATCCAAAATATTAAGAGATACAGAAGAAAGACTCCAGCCCATTATATGGAATAGCAAAAGAGAAATCATGGAAAGACATGAACAAAAATCAAGGACGAGAAGGCAAAAAAAAATTCCAATGCACACTATGAAATCATGAAGACTTCAGAATGTCAAGGTGTCAGTAATACCACCTTCTGCAGGAGACATTTATCAGTCCTCTCACCTCATCTGTATTGCTCTTATATTTATTCAATTGTTTTCATTTTGTCTCCCCAATAAAAATATAAGCATCTTGAGAGTAGGAGTTGTTTTTGCCTTCTTTATATCTCCAGGTCTTTATAAAATACTTTATTAATTGACTGATATATAAGAAAAAATATAAACAGAAACAATGAGATAATTTTAAAGTTAAGTATAAGTCTAACCTTTGATGGTTGCGTCTGTTCCAAGTCGAGGTGAGCCAGATCCAATCTGGAAACAAAACATGATTATTAACCATAATGTTTCAAACAAACTGATTTTACAGAGCACCAGATGAAACAACTACAAAATGATCTGACATGATCAGTATCCTATACTTTCAGACAATCTTCTCTTGACTCAAAAAAACAATCATGTTATTGAGTAAAAAACTAAAATGAATATTGGTTGTATATAACCAAAAAGTTCATATGTTCCACAGTGTACACAGAAGTCAAAATTTAGAAAACTAAATATTCTATGGCATGTTACAAAAATATATACTCAAATCTGAATGTTACAATACTGCTTTATTTCAAAATGTATTTATGTCTGTTCTGGACTAAGACAAAGTATTTATTTGTAAGTGCCTACTACTAAATGGTACTGAAAAATAATCAAAGGCAAAAGCAATAAAAAATAAGGAATTAACAGGTCTAATAAGGCAATTTTAACAAAAACTAAAATTTGATCACTGAACTTGGTTTCAGTGCTGCTAATCAAAAATTATATGAAACTACTTTGAAAGACTTAAGCACAATTATCAACAAGATGCACAATCACAATTCCATAGGATTTATGATACTACCCAGTTCATGACAGAAGTCATGATCTCAAGAGTACAAATTGAAACTTTTTTTAATACATAGCCAATATGAGAATTTGGGTTGTTTAACTACACATATTTTTTACATGTGCTCAGGTTTCATTTCTTTTTCAACTGGGAAGAAATAGGGACCAAAAAAAAAAAGGGAAGGTGGGTTTTGCTTACTAAAAATAAATTTAATTGTAAAAATATATATGAAATGTCTTTTAAAACTTCATCACAATTAAAAAATTATTACATTAACTCAAGAATTATATAAAGGGAGAAGTTAACAAGAAATGCTGAAATTCATCCCAGAAAAGGTGGAGTTATTAGACAATAGTCTTTTTTTTTTTTTAACCCTTACCTTCCACTTTAGAATGTACTGGTTCTAAAGCAGAAGAGTGGTAAGGGCAGGCAATGAGGATTAAGTAACTTGCTCAGGGTCACACAGCTAGGAAATATCTGAGGCCAGATTTGAACCTAGGACATCCTATCTCTAGGCCTGGCTCTCAATTCACTGAGCCACCCAGCTTCCCCCTAGACAATATTATTCCTGACAACTGCTTTTGCAAACAATTTCAAACAGATTCATCAAAGGAAAACAAAAGCTTTAATTTAATTTAAAGTGAAAAATACTTAATGCACTCAGTTAATAGTCATAAAATGTTTTCATATATATATATATATATATATATATATATATATATATATATACACACACAACATGAAAAGTTTGAAATTCAATCATATGAACAATGACAATCGTCTTCATAAAATAGAAAAAATAAACTACCTGAAAAGATTAATCAAATTTTGGTTTTACAAAACCATCATAGTTAATTATTTTTATTCTGATCTGTTTTAAAAATTAACCATAGGGGGCAGCTGGGTAGCTCAGTGGAGTGAGAGTCAGGCCTAGAGACAGGAGGTCCTAGGTTCAAACCTGGCCTCAGCCACTTCCCAGCTGTGTGACCCTGGGCAAGTCACTTGACCCCCATTGCCCACCCTTACCAATCTTCCACCTATGAGACAATACACCGAAGTACAAGGGTTTAAAAAAATCCTATAAAAATTAACCATAATTTTCAAGCGTTAGCCCAATTTCTTCTTTAATTCAGCCCCATAAATAAATACAACTGCTACCTAGAAAGAAAAGAGTAGTTAAAGAGATGGCAAGTATACAAATATTACTATAAAATCAAGAGACCAGTCCATCTTCATGCCCATCCTACTCTTATATTAAATAAAATTACAGGTAACTTGTTGGGCCATTTGATATGATAACTGTTATGCAATATGTATAAAAAAAGATTCTCAGTTGTTCTCAAGGTGAAATAGCAATCAAGAATTTAATTCTCTACATTACTCCTCCTTAGATGTAGTCCTTTCTTACCAACCATTCTCCACCAGAGAAATGTACCCAAAGGTAACAGCAACCTCATAAATCAGCAAAAAGAAAAGAAGAAAAAAACAAAGCAATACTTTAAGAAAGAATGTGATTTGGTGGGCAAAGTACTATAGTTGTGGTTCAAGGAAACTGGGTTCTTGAACTAGTTTTGTTACTACCTAGTTCTGTGATAATGAACAAGTCACAAACTCTAGAATTACAATTCTGCAACTGTAAAATGGGAGGGAACAGAAGTACAACTAGACAATTTTCATAGTTCTCTTTTCTACCTCAAAAATTCATTCTACAAAATATTCTTCTGTCTCCTACTGACAAACCAATAATATCGTTTGACTGTTAAATTAAACCAACACAATTAAACTACCAGGAATTTTTAGCTGTAAAAACTTTTAAAATACACACATTCTCTCTCTCTCTCTCTCTCTCTCTCTCTCTCTCTCTCTCTCTCTCTCTCTCTTTCTCTCTCTCTCTCTTTTCCTTTCTCTCTCTCTCTTTCTCTCTCTTTTCCTTTCTCTCTCTCTCTTTCTTTCTCTCTCAAAACAAAAGATCTGACAAAAAATTTATGAATTTCTAAAATGGCCTTCATATGCCACTGGATATTTGAGCCTCCTATTTTATGAAATGATTAAAAACTGCAAATATGTAAGTAAAGCATCAAGTTCTACATAAGGAAAACAGTAAGAGTATATATGTTCATTGTGGCTTTAGTTAAAAATAACTAAAAATCTGAAAGTAAAAATTTATAAAGAACATTAGCTTTCAATTGTCTCCCATTTCTATCAGTTGATGCTTTTTCTTTAAATTAGGGTTTTTTTCCTTAGGAGTGTTCAGAGTTGGACTACTCCATGATATATAGTGAATGAGCTCTTGTGATATCGAGTCATCAGAGACAGAATTTGTAGGGACTGATGCTGATCCTTCATTTCCTAGATAAATGTAAAGAGCAATAGGTTCTTCCAAAAATCCTGGATAAATATAGGCTTGTCTCTGGGGTACTCAAAATCTTGTTACATTTTTCAATAAAGAGCATGAACATGCAAATTCCAAAGAAACTAAAATTTCTAATCATTCAAAGACCAAAGTCCAATTGTCAGCTTATTATGACTAAAAGATAAGACAGAAGCAAATGGAGACCAAAATAAAGAATTTAAGGAAAAGTAATGCTTTCCTCTTTACTATGCTTCTTTAAAAAACAAAAACAAAAACAAAACAGATGTCCCAAACTAATTACATACATGACAAATATCTCTCACAAAACACTATTCTTCACACCACTTGATCTACTGTAATGAACATAGGAGATGAAAGACAAATACTAGAAGAGATGAACATTGTTGGCTGAAATTATTTTCCCAATTGCCTTGCTGAATAACTAGAAATACAAACTTAAATTATCTACATGAATTTGAATGAGATTTGAAACCCGTTTCAATTAAACAAAAACCTTTTATGTTTATGGTATTTCATAGCTTTCATTTACATTAATTGATTCAGGGACAGCTCTCTCCTTGGCATGTATAGTAAAAAAAAACAACTTAAGTCACAGACTTAAGAGCTGAGACTACAGAGAATCTAATCAAGTCCTTTATTTTCGGATGAGAAAACTGAGACTCAGGAAAGCTGAGCAACATGACTAAGGACACATAGCTAGTAAGCAGCAGAAGAAAGATTAAAATTCAGGTTCTATGAACCTAAATCTAGAATTTATTCCACTACATTAGGCTCAAAGTATATGTTTCACATGACATCATTAGTAATAGGCTGCTTTTACAGTGAAAAAACTCCTGCCCCTCACCCTACCTATGTGACCTTGGTCAGGTCATTTAATTGTTCTGGGTCTCAAGTTTCCTTATCTATAAAAGGAGAAGATTGTACTAACTGTTTTTCTGGGTCCCTTACAGTCCTTTATCTGTAATCCTAAAATGTCCATCATCACCACTAAACAGTTACTCCACATTATTGTGTGTAGGATTCTTCTAAGGACCAGGAGTATCAAGAAGAGGT
Source organism: Gracilinanus agilis (assembly GCF_016433145.1). NCBI lineage: Eukaryota > Metazoa > Chordata > Mammalia > Didelphimorphia > Didelphidae > Gracilinanus > Gracilinanus agilis. The sequence continues at coordinate 476,009,297 of NC_058131.1, read as the reverse complement.
AGTACCTCTCCTTGAGAAGCTTACAATTTGGGAGCAAAGACAGGATCAACAAATAAAAATAACAGATTTTGACAAGTGTTAAATGAGTGAGTAAATCTTGTAGTAGTTCAAAGAAGGGAGTAATCAATCATATGTTAAGTTTATTGTGGAAGACTTCAATTGCTGAGTAAGAGAGGAGGTAGGACTTAAGATAGATGTTAAAGAGAGAAAAGGATTTTGGCATGAATAGGAAAGGGAAGTGTTCCAAATGAAGGGGCAGGAATATAGACAAAAATGCATATAATGTCTTTAAAAACAAAATGATTGGTTTGATTAGCAGGATAAATCATGTAAGCAAATCATCAGAGCATGCTGGAAATAAATAGAAGCCAGACTATGAAGGACTTGATTTAAAGTATGAGTAAGGAGTTTAGATAATAGAGAATCAATAAAGACTCTTGGCAAGGAGTGACAGGTACAAAGTAATAGTGTACAAAGAGTGATCTGTCAATTAAATTTAAGATTAATAGACTGAATGGCAAAAAGAATCTTAGATATTAAGAGACCAGTTAGAAAAGAGGAATTGGGACCTAGAGTATTATGGCAACAAGGAGAATGGAAAGAAAGGGACAGATTGTATAAAAATGAAAGGGCTTTAGCTGACTTTAGGGATCTCTGTGAAAAGGGAAAAAATGCAGATGAATTCAAGGTTTCAAACCTAGATTGACTAGATGAATGAGAATTCCACTGATAAAAACTATAGGAAAACTGGTTTTGAGGGAAAGATTAGGAATCTAGTTTTAGTCATATTTAAAGTGACACTGTGACATCCAAGTAGAAACTTCCAGCAGGAAATTCCTGTGGATAAAATATTGTCACCTTATATGTCAAGACTTTCAGCAAACTTGGGCTGGTCTCAAAACAATAAACATACCAGGCCTCTGTTTTACTATATTTTAAAATATAGCTACTGATAATTTGTTAATGCCTATCTGATTGAGATATTAAGTGTATAAAATAAGATTATATGAAAGTCCATTAGAAACAGAAGTATTATAAAAACAGAAAATTTTAATAATCAAATTTAATCTATTAGTAAAAGATCAAATGAAAGTTAAACAACACATCAGATATACTCTAAGAATATAAAGATTAGCGGAGCCTCCTACCTGATTGCTTGGGTCTAGACCAGCATAAGAATTTCGTGAACTGCAACCAACTGGGGGTGTAGCCTCTCGAATAAACTCAGACATTTCAATACCTCCACCAGGGTCACTATGGAAAAAAAGTGGGAAAAAAAAGAACTTATTTGAGCAAAACAATATGATTTATCCATGCTGATGTCTGCTATATATTTTTTAAATTATCTACTTACTATTCCATAACAGGTCAAAATATTTTTTCCATAAACTTCAGGGGTTCCACTGATTGAGGTGGTAATCATTAATTAAAGAAGTTGTTTTAAAATTCCATCCTATGCTTTTAAGTCTGACATGCTACTATTTCCTGTCAGAAACACATGGCTTAACAATATATAAGAAAATTCATTAAACCAAGCTACTTTCCTAACATATTAGAATCATGTCTTAATTAAAATAATGGAAATTATGGAAATGTTGCAATAACTAACTACCAATAAGCCAAAAGATAAAAAAGTATTGTTTGCAAGATATAATAGCTACATATAAGCAAGCAATACCAAGCACATAGCCATGATCTGCAAAAGACATTTCAAAACTTATTTTGATCCAAAAATCAATGAACAATCAACAAGCCTTTTATTAAGTACTTACTATGAGCCAGGCACTGTGCTAGGGATATAAAGACAAAAGTAAAATATTCCCTAACCTTTAAGAACTTACATTTTAATGTAGGAGATAACACATACAGACATAATATGTGCAAAATGAATGCAAGATAGTTTTTAGAAGGAATGCACTAGCAACTGTGGGAAACAGAAAAGACATCATTGAATAGATTCTTGGGCTGAGCTTTGAAGGAAAGTAGGAATTCCAAAAGGTAGAAGGGAAGAGGGAGTATATTTCAGACATGACCACTAGGAAATCATTACTAGCTTTGGAGACAGCGATTTGGTTGAGTAATAATATCAAAATACAGAATGTAGGGGGTTAAGGAGAAAGTAAGACAAAAGGAAGTAGAAAAAAAGTACCAAATGCACATGGCTTTTTTTCTATTGCTATTTTACATACATTATATATTATTTATATATTATTATTTTTTAAACCCTAACTCTCAGAATTGATACTAAGTATTGCTTCAAAAGCAGAAGAGCAGTAAGGACTAGGTAACTGGGGTTAAGTGATTTGCCCAGCATCACACAGCTAGAAAATATTCGAGGTCAGATTTGAACCAAGGATCACTCTTCTCCAGACTGGCTCTCTATCCACTGAGTCACCTAGTTGCCCCTGCATATATCTTTTTCAAGAAGTTAAGACTCTTGGGGCAGCTGGGTAGCTCAGTGGATTGAGAGCCAGGCCTAGAGACGGGAGGTCCTAGGTTCAAATCCGGCCTCAGACACTTCCCAGCTGTGTGACCCTGGGCAAGTCACTTGACCCCCATTGCCTACCCTTACCAATCTTCCACCTATAAGTCAATACACAGAAGTTAAGGGTTTAAAAAATTAAAAAAAAAAACAAGTTAAGACTCTTAAAGGGAGGAGAGATCGATGACAATAGTTAAAAGTGGTAAGATCAAGTAAGGTCTTCATTTTATTGGTTTTCAAGGATAGGGGATATTTTGGACATGTTTTCAGGAGGCAGAGGAGAATCTCGTAGAGAGTGAGACATTGAAGATTAGGTGACAGTGATGCAAATCTGTATGAAAAGACAGGAGGGGGGGTATAAAGGAAGAATGTAGAGAAGTTGACTGATCAGTAGAAAACCATCAATTCAGCTAAGACTGCAACAAAAAAGAAAATGGTAGGAGATAATGTCAAAGCTTTATAAGATGAAGAAGGATTATCAAATGAGGAAGTTCTCAACAGTAAATTCTAATTTTTTTTTGGTGAAGGATTAATAAATATTTTGAGGCGAGTGCCTCAGCTGAGAGGGTAGGGAGAAGTGCTTCTGAAAGCATCAGGAGAGATTTAAAATAGCCACTGTGAAGAATGGGTTAGAGAATCAAATAGAGAGGAGTAAAAGAATCATCTTGCTGCATGAGGGCTGAGTTGGACATAAGTAAAAGAGTTGGTAAAAAAAATTTTTTTAACCTTACCTTCTGTCTTGGAATCAATTCCAAATATTGATTCCAAGACAGAAGAGCCTTTATACCTAAGCAAATGGGGCTAAATGACTTGCTCAGGATTATACAGCTAGAGAATGCTTGAAGCTAGGGAAGACAATCCCTTTCCAGCAATATGTGGGCAAGAACAAAAGACAATGATGTTTCTTCACCTTCTGCTGTCTGTTTACTTTTCTGTAAAAACAAGGATAATAATAGCACCTACTCTCAAGAGTTGTTGCAAGAATACAATGAGATCATATCTGGAAAGTGTTTGGCAAAGCTTAAAGAGCTATATAAAAGTTTGTTATTATTAGTAGTATTTTTTGAAACCCTTACCTTCTGCCTTAGAATCCATACTACGTGTTGATTCCAAGGCAGAAGAACAATAAGGGCTAGACAATGGAGGTTAAGTGACTTGCCCAGGAACAAGTCAGGAAAACACAGTTTGGAAGTGTCAGAGGCCAGATTTGAAACTACAACCTCCAGTCTCTAGGTCTGATCAATCACTGAGCAACCCAGCTGCCCCCATTGCTATTATTATTAACATAGAAGACTACAGTATAAACTTCAGGCTAATATTAAAATTCATTTTGTTGAATGTCATCTACTAAGAAAGGAAGTTCATTTAGCCCAGTTATAATAGATTTGGGAAAGAAATAAGAAAACAAAGTTCTAATAGCTAGGAATGCCCACACAGGAGAAAATCTATTGGTCTGGCAGGGAGGATATTGCAAAGTGAAGGAAGGACTCTAAAAAGCAAAATAATTCAATGAAGAAAAAAAACTGCTAGTAACACAACTTTGAGGAAGGGGATAAGAGTAAGGAATAAGCATTTATATATAGAGGCTGTTATTATCTCCTCGTTTTATATTTAAGGAAATTGAGACAAACAGGTTAAGAGACTTGACCAGTGTGAGAGAGTAAATGTTTAAGGCTGAATTTGAACTCAGGTCTTCCTGACTCCAGGCCTTGCACTCATCTAAGTGGGTTAGCTAGCTGCCATGAGGCAACCTCTATAACAGGGACTGGCAACCTTTTTGGCTGTTGAGAGCCATAAACGCCACATTTTTTAAAATGTAATTTCATGAGAGCCATACAGTGCTCACAGTGCGCGCTCCTATAACAGTGCCTGAAAAAAATTGTCTTTGTGGCTCTGCAGAAAGAGCCATATCTGGCCCTCAAAAGAGCCAGATATGGCTTGAGAGCCATACGTTGCCAACCCCTGCTCTATAAGGATGCATAGAAATCAACATATTGGAATTGGAAAGGATCTTAAACCATCTAATTTTACTAAAACTTAAAAAAGAAAATTCCTCTCTACATCCTCTCTAATGTAAAATCTAGATTTTATTTGAAGGCATCTTCAAGTGTTAAAGAAATCATTACTTCCCAGATGACTCTAGAACAAGGTCACAGATTTAGTAGTCATCATAAATTCTCTTCCTTGCTGTGATTTCTGAGCCAATCTTCATGAGTTTTCCAACCCTCCTCAACAATACTACTTTTTATTTTTAATGGAATTTAATGAAATAAATAGAATTTGCTTTACTATGAATTTTGTCATGATGAATCTTTTCCTTAAAGCATCACAGTATAGAATATATTGCCCAGAAATAAAGTCAAGAAATATGAATTTTAACTCACTATATGATTTGGAACAAATCTTTAACCTACAGCTAAATTTCCTCATCTTAAGTATTAACAGCCTACCCCAACTACATCAAAGGAATAATGAAAGAATGACTGTTAAAATGCTTTTACAGGAATAAACAATATACAAGTATTATTAGTCATCATTGCAATAGTTTTCTTTCTTGGCAGCTAGATAGCACACTTATAGTGGAATAATATATCTAAATTGGCAAAAAAAACAAAGTACAGTTTCCAATATTTTATGGGAAAAGAGCTTGTAAAAAATTCTAGCACATTTCAGGGGGAAATACAACACTAGAATACATAACTGTGAATAGTCTGGATAATATGTAAAGTAAAATATGCTTGATTTTTACCTATATGGACTAAAATTCAAGGCATTTGTTGAGATAAAGTTTTTTCAGTGATTGAAAGTATTAGTAGCACAGTTGCAAATTGTGAATTAGTCCAGCTGTCATAGAAAGAAATTTGGAACCATGTCCCAAATAAACTGTATGTGCCCTTTGATTCAATGATACCACTATCAGGTCTATATAATTTCTGATCTCTCTGAAGAGATCAAAATAAAAAGAAAAGGATCCACATGCTAAAAAATAGTTTTAATTTACTAAAATTAATTTTAAATGTTATTAAAATTTTAAAGCAACTTTTTTTGTAGTAGCAAAGAACTGAAAACTAAGGAAATGTCCATCAATTGGGGAATGACTGAACAAATTATGGTATTTGAATGTAATACAATATTAGGGTGTCTTAAGAAACAACAAAAGGAATGGTTTCGGAAAAACCTATGAACACTTGCATGAACTGATGCAGAGTTAAGTGAGCAGAACCACATCAATGCATACAATAACAATATAGGAAAGAGTTAAAAACTTTGATATATCAACTGTGATCATCCATGATTTCAGAGTAGCAGTGATTGAAGTATGATACCTACTTCCTGACAGAGAAAGGTGATGGACTCATATACAGTTTTGGACAAGATCAATGCTGTATTCTATACATATCTATAAGAAGAATTTTGCTTTGCTTTTGAATAGAGAAGATAGTAGGTAGAAGAGCAGGAATATGCTTTTAAAATTTTTTTTAAGAAGGAAAGCCACAAAGAATCAAAGAATAGTTTTTATAGCTGAATGATAGACTTAATTATATACTTAAAAAGAAAAGCAAGATCTACCTAATAGAGATTCACAAATTCATGTATAATTCCCTCCTTCTGTTCTAGAATATATGTGGAAATTTTCATTTTATATGTTAAGAAAAAAATAAATTTAAGAAAAAAGTAGAATGGAAGATTCTTTCACCATTCTCAATTTCCCAGTTCACATAAGCTATACTAGCAGTAAGTAAAAAAGAAACATGGCTGTTTTATGCATTGGACATCATCACCTAATCTTGGTTTAATTGGAATTGGTGAGAATAAGACCGGGACAGAGAAACAAGAAGGATAAGAGTTCCCTTATACTTCTATGGAAGTAATTCTTAGCTGCTATCAGAATCATAAGGAACAACCACAATAACAAGTTTACATATATATATTTCTTTCTAGACAATACTGATTCTAAGACAGAATGTAAAGATTTAAAAAAAATTTCTTCTCTAGTAAAGGCTTATTATCCAAGATATATAAATTAATAATTATATATAAGATTAATAGCCATTTCCCAATAGATAAATGGTAAAAAGATATGAACAAACAGTTCTCAAAAGAATTGCAAATTATTTACAACCACATATAAAAACTCCAAATCACTAAGAAAATATATGAGTTTTGATTTTTACCTCATACCCTACAAATAGGTAAAAATAACAAAACATGGCAAAAGTAAATGTGGAGGGGTTATGTAGTAATAGACACATTAATACATTTTTGACGGAGCTGTAAAATGGTACCACCATTTTGGAAAGCAATTTGAAATTATGCAAATGAAGTGGCTAAAATGTCCAGACCCTTTGAAGCAGAGACTTCATTCCTGGGTTTATACTCCAAGGAAGCCATCAATAATAAGAAAAACTCCGTGTACAACAAAATATTTATAGCAGCAACTTTTCTGATGGCAAAAAAATTAGAAACAAAGTAGATTAAGAAATAGCTAAACAAACTGTAGAATATAAATGAAAAAGAATATTACTGTGCTATACAAAATGATGTATGTAATGAATATAGAGAAATATTGGAAGATCTACATGAACTGATAAAGTGTGAAGCAAACAGTACCAAAAAAAATACAGGATTACTATAACAATGGAAATGGAAATAAGTGCATCAAAAATTCAAAAGTGGATATAACAAAATATAAAGATCAAGTATGATGTGGAATGAATATGAAAGAAATCCATAGGTGTTTCACATGCTTTCAGATTTTTTCAATATATTACTCAGTTGTGATGATTTTTTCCTTTTCTTTTTCTGTCTTTTTTTCTTTTCTTTTTCTTTTTTTTTGAATAGAGAAGAATTTTAAGAAAAGAGAAGAGAAGAATTTTAAACCCTCACCTTCCGTCTTGGAATCAATACTCTGTATTGGTTCCAAAGTGACTTGCCCAGGGTCACACAGCTAGGAAGTGTCTAAGGTCATATTTGAACCTAGGACCTCCTGTCTCTAAGCCTGGTTCTCAATCCACTGAACCACCTAGGTGCCCCCTTCTTTTTCTGTCTTTAAAAAAATATGATTTGTTATATGGTTTGGCTTTCTGGGAGGAAGAGGAATATTGGGAGAAATGATATTTTAAAAATATAAAACGTCAATAAAAACTTATTTTAAATGAGAGGCAATGACATCTGGTAAGTTAAGTAACATATCATATTTGGTGGATAAGTATTCCACTTGGAGTTACATAGCACTAAATAAAGCATTCATGTCTAACTCTTTGTGCTTTCATATCCTCATCTATTAAAAAACATCAAATCCAGAGTTGTGGCAGATGTAGTACCTACACAGGCTAGGTTAATTTTTCCCTAAAAAGGCAATAAAACCTTCCTTAAGCCTTGAGTCCACAAGACTTGGTTCTCAAGACTAAGGTTCAAATTATCAACAGTTTCACAGTTGCCTAATATTAAGACATAAAATGTCCAGCACATGAGTAGTAAATACTCCTCTGGCTTGACACACACTTCTGACCTATAAAATGTAGAAAAGGGGAAGCACACAGAATTGAATCAAAGCTCTATTTTTGTTGAATATTCTTGCCAAGCTACTATCAAATATATGGCTTTTGTTGAATATTAGAGGGTCCATAAGGGTCTCATTTTATTCCAATACTGAATCTATACCACTAGACTTGACTGAAGTCAAGCCTGAACCAAGACATTTGGAGTAGCTGACAGGACTGATTGAAAATTGACCCTACTTTCAGTAAAGAAAGGGCAAAGAATGGAAGGAAGCACAACACAGAGGCCTGGCACCTTGTGGCTGCCATACTTATGATCATATATATGTCAATTCTCAGTGTCATAGAAAGAATACAGATGCCACCAGGACTAAGTTTCTCCAAATATGGCTAATAGTACTAAAAAAGCAAGATTGTCAACATAAGGAAAATGAAAGTAAACTCATATCAGAATCAGATATGAATGTAATCTTTATTTTTAAGGACCATGTCCTGAAAACAGAGGGATGCCTCTTGAACTTAACAATAGTAGAAGTGAAAGGGAAAATCTAGTTCAAGACAGGGATTAAGTCTCATTGGAAAATATGTTAAAACCCCATAAAGATCAAGTGTAGAAGGGAAGAGGAGCAGGAAGGAGCAAAGATAAACACTGGCAATCTACTCCAGTAATAAATGAGCTCCAGAGAGTCTGTAGGTTATTTCCTTTGCCACAAAGTGGGAGGGATTTTGCCATCAAGGAATTTGTAAGGTTGCAGAAAAGGTTTAAACAGCCCGATAAGTCACCAGAACAGATTGATACGATAATAGCCTGAGACTTTTATCTCACAGATAATTTACTTTTACAAATCCTGCTGAAATAGTTTTAGAGACTCCAGATCAAGAATGTCCTTTTTAGGTGTCTAAGATGGGGAGCTGTGGCCCCAATAAAGACTTCTTTCCAGCCAATTACCCTATTGTAATCAATGAGAAGGGATGAAATTATAAAGGAAATAATATAGTACACTGCATTTATATTGCCCCAAAAAGAGCACCTCACACCATATAACCAAATGTTGGGAACAATTAGATATCATCTTGTACAAGGTAGGCCACTATATTTATTAGGCATCTACTACATGCCAGGCACTACACAAATGCTGGTATCCCTTCCACATCAAAGGGGTTAAGAGTGCAGAGCCTCTATGATCTGGAAAATACACTTAAGATTTTTTGGCTCTTTATTCCTACCAAAGAGAAAGTTTGATTTTTTTCTTTTTCTTTTATGGGGGATTTATAGTACCTTATGATAAAATCTGGGTTAGGTATTTGGCCACAGGCTAAACTTCTGTCACCTGCTGGCCTTTGCACATCATCTGAGGCTTCAATTTAATTTAATTTAATTTCTTATGCTGACCCACAATACATCGAAACTGTGATAAGGAAAATTGTGATATAGAAGGGATATCGATATAAAGAAAAAGAAAGACAGGTACTGCCCTCAAGGAGCTTATGTGTTAATAGACTGGAAGTAAAATATAAAAAGGAAGGAAAGGGGAGAGGAAGCTAGCAGGGAAAGGAGACAAAGGTACTCTGCTTGGGCTACAGTACAGCCTAGAGAAGAAAGAGATATGGCTGGACCAGGAATCCCCCTCAAATGATTTGAGAAGCCATCCAATCAGGAGAGGCCAAAGGCACAGAGTACAGTAATATAGTGAAACCTCAGGATGAAGATCAAGAGCATGGGGAGTGCAGCCTTTAGCACACCACTGAAGACACAGTGGCTATCCAGGCAAATATAGCTATCTGTACAGTGAGGGTAGTAGAATAAACTACTGAGCTGGGTTTTCTACCTTTGCTTGACAAGAGGAGAGTGATAATATACCCTCTTCCATAAGAAGCATTTTGAGTATGGCTCTAGGAACACAGAATTGATACAGATTAAACCTAGAGCCAGTCTGAAGGCCATATTGCATAGTGGATAGGGAAAAGAATCCAGTTTAAACTATGACTCAGACTTAGCTACATAATCCTAGCCAAGTCACTTAACTTCACTGTGCCTGTTTCCTTATCTATAAAACTGAGGAGTTTAGACTTAATGACTTCTTTAAAAAACATTTCATGCTTATAATTCTAACATTTCTATTCTGGGGGTGCTGCAGTCTCCTCAAATAAAACATCTTTATCAAAATTATAGAACTACATTAATTTCTTAAATATAAAAGAATTAATTATAAATGAATGGAATAGAAGGTAATTGAGTGAAATCTTAGTACAAGACAAATAAGACAAAAACTTCCCATGGCCTATTTCTCTCTTTCTATTTCCCCAAACCAAAAGAAAATGAAAGGAAGGGGATAGTTTCAGCATTTAAAAGACTAAGCTAAAAAAACCACAATGTTAAATAGTTGCACAATCTAAATAGGAAAATTAGTTTTATAGATGCCATGAGATTTTACAGAAATTCTTCTAAGCCAGACCCACTAACCCAACCAAGTAATTCAGCAAGATAGCAGTACTGAAAAGTCAAACCTCTTATTTTCCTACAAGATGTCCTACCTGTTTACACACCTTCAAGAAGCAATTGATGTCCATAACTTGAACTAACTTTTAAAAATAAGACATAGACCTATATAAACTCAAAACACAATTTGGTACTCTATTGTCTGTTAATAATTTATCATTGGAGATAGTTCTTAGATGTTTATACCTAGAAAATATAGCTTGGAATGCCCATTAATTTATCTGTATAAAACTCAATAATTTTTAAGGTCTTAATCTATGATCTTATGATTCCATGGGAGTACGAGTAAGATTGTAGCAATACCAAAACAATAAGAACCCTTCAGTCCCACCTAAGCCAAAATCAAACTTTAAAGCCTTTGACCACTTAAGATAATAAGGGTCTATCAAATTAAGGTCAAATGTAATCTCAAGAACCACCAGGTAGGGAAGCCCTCTGCTAAAGATGGTGAATTTGTGAACTATCTAAAAATTGCACTGAATTGACTGCTTAGGAATTTTTATTTGCCATTTATGTATTTCAATAAGCCTCTTTATTGAACTAAGTAAAGCATCTGAAAGGACAATGTTTGAGCCTCATTAGGACCTCAAAACTTTGTAGAATTAGATATAAACAACTGCAAAATGTACTTCAGCTAATTTGCAAGAAAATTATAGGAAATAGCCCTTTTGTGTAGATACCTTTATTCTCTAAAGTATATAGAATACTTTATTCTACTATATAACATCATTTCAAAAAATGACTTTCAAAAGTCATTGAAAACTAGAACTTCAAGATGATATAGATATTTTATTACTGAACAACATGTTTTATTGTCAAACACATTCATAATTCTGGAATAGAGCAAAATGACAATAAAAGGGACTTCAGAGATAGTAACTCACTTTCACAATTCTAGGAAAAGTCTCCTAGTAATTTGCCTTTAGGGATTCATTCCCTCATCACACTATGCCCTACTCTCATCTACCAAAAAGCAGATTTCAAAAAAGATTAATAAAACAAACAAAAGACCCTTCAAACCAGAACTCAGTGATTTCCATAGTGGTTTGTAAAGCAAATGAAAACATTTTCCATAACTTAATTAATGACTATCAATAAAGCTGTTAAAGCAACCAGTGCTTCTCAGTCAGTATGTAATATAATAAAAAAGGATAATATTTTAGGAATCTGAATAAGAATCTAATTAGATCATCTAATCTAACTTTTACTGGAAACCTGAAATCCCTGTACAACATCTTTAACAAGTGATCAATCTCTCTTGAAAATACACAATGATAAGAGTTACACCAACTCTCCACACAGTCCATTTCTAGACATCTCTGTTAAAAGTCAAACACCCCAATAAACTGTAAGTCAAAATCTTCTTTTCAGTAACTTCACAGCACTGGTTATACTTCTATGCTAAGGGGCAAGTAAACCAAGTCTAATCTCTCTTCCATAAGATAAACTCTGAAATATATGAAATATCAATTATATTTTCTTTATATTCCTCTCAATCCTTAAATGACACAATATGTTACATGTGGTTTGACCAGTATGGTAGACCTAACACTATTCCTATTCTCTACTTCTTTAATGTAGCCCAAGATTGCACTAGTTGTTTTGGCTGGTATATCATGCTGTTCATAGTAAGCACATAAACCAATAAAATCTCTATCTTTTCAACATGAATTGCTACATAGCCACTGCAAAATTCACTTCTTCAATTTTTAAAAAATCTAAATATAAAGATTTACAATTATCCCTATTAAATTTAATCACTGTCTTTTGGGAACTCAATTTTGTAATATAACATATTTGCTATAACTCCTAGTTTTATACTATTTAAAAATCTGAAGAGATAGCCATCTTTCTGCAGCTAAATAACTATTAAAATTACTTGAAATAATAGAACCAAGAACAAAACCCTAAAGTAATCTACTAGGTGGGAGCAAGGTGGCACAATATGCTTGATGAGCCCAGTGTCAGGAAGACATCTGAATTCAAATCTGGCCTCAAATACTTACTACTGAGGGACCCTGGGCAAGGCACTTAACCCTGTTTGCCTAAGTTTCCTCATCACAAAATGAACTGGAGAACAGAAATGGCAAACCACTTCAGTGTTTTTTATGAGAAAATTCCAAACGGGGTCACAAAGAGTTGGACACAACTGAAATGACTGAACAAAGATCTCCTTGATTATTTACTCCAGTTGAAGTGCTACTAGCTGCATGACCTTGGGCAGATCATATATTTGCCAAGTCTCAATTTCCTCATCTGTAAAATAAGGAAAAAGAATATTTCCTCTACCTACCCCCAAAGGATTATTATGAGGATTATGAGATGTGTATAAGAACTTTATAAAGAGTAAGGCACTATTTTAAGACATTACATATTCTCTTTGAGTTATTATTATTTTCTCTCCAGAGTGAAGTTGATTTTAAAGCCCATGACAACCTGGTCAGAAAAGACTATTACACCTTCATTACTTTCTTTAATAAATTTATTTACTTATTTAGAATATTTTTCCATGGTTCCATGATTCATGTTCTTTCCCTTACCTTTTTCCCTTCCCCCTCCCGGAGCTGACAAGCAATTCCACTGGTTTATACATGTCTCACTATTCAAAACCTATTTCCATATTATTCATATTTGTAACAGAGTGATCATTTACAGCCAAAATCCCCAATCATGTACCCATCAAACCAGGTGATCAATCATATATTTTTCTTCTGCATTTCTACTGCCACAGTTCTTTCTCTGAATGTGGATAGCATTCTTTCTCCTAGGTCCCTCACAATTGTCCTGGGTCATTGCATTGCTGCTAGTAAAGAAGTCCAGTACATTTGATTGTGCCACAATGTTTCAATTTCTGTGTACAATGTTCTCCTGGTTCTGCTCATTTCACTCTACTTCAATTCCTGGAGGTCTTTCCAGTTCATGGAAAGACATGGAAATCCTCCAGTTCATCATTCCTTTCAGCACAATAATATTCCATCACCATCATATACAATAATTTGTTCAGCCATTTCCCAAGCAAGGGATACCCTCTCATTTTCCAATTTTCTGCCACTATAAAAAATGCAGCTATAAATATTTTTGCACAAGTCTTCTTCCTTATTATCTTTTTGGAGTACAAACCCAGCAGTGGTGTTGCTAGATCAAAGGGCAGGCAGTCTTTTAAAAACCTGTGGGCATAATCCCAAATTGCCTTTCAGAATGGTTGGATTAGTTCACAACTTCACCAGCAGTGCATTAGTGTCCTAATTTTGCCAGGACACATCCAATATTTATTATTTTCCTTTACTGTCATATTGGCCAATCTGCTAGGTGTGAGATGGTACCTCAGAGTTGTTTTGATCTGTATTTCTCTAACTATGAGAGATTTAGAACATCTTTTCCTGTGCTTATTGATAGTTTTGATTTCTTTTTCTGAAAACTGCCTATTGATGTCACTTGACTATTTGTCAACTAGGGAATGGCTCCTTCATTACTTTCTTTAGATGCTATATGATAAAGCAAAAGTGAACTTCTTATTCCGCATATCCTGATAGCACATTTCTCATCTTTAAATGAAATGTCCTCTCTTCTCACATTCAGGTAAAATCTTTAGTTTCCTTCAAAGCTCAATTCAAGAGTCACCTCCCATATAAGACTTTTTCTGATTTTCATCAGTTGCTAGTTTCTTCCCTTCTAAAATTATCTTGTATTTAGTGTTTACACTTATGTGCATTTTATCTTCCCTGATAAAAGTATATAAACTCTCTAGTGGCAGGTCCTGTTCTGTTTTGCCTTTCTATCAACAGTATCTAGTAGAGTACCTTAAGATTCTTAATAAAAGCTTGCTTATTGACTATAACTAAGATATTAAATTGTTAAACTAATAAATGCCCAAAATGGTATATCCCTTAACAAGGCCTAATTTGAGTAAACTTCAAATACCTAGTGATAGAAAACTTAGGCTGATCAGTGAGCATGACAAATTTTGTTTTAGAAAAATTATCTTTTCATTATTTACTATTTCTACTAAACTTGAAATGTGATGTTTATGTAAAAATAACTTTTTTGATAAAGGAATATAATTTCTAATTCATTCTGTTGAGAAAGTAATTTGTAAATTATACAAGAAACCATAGAAAATAACAGATTATAAAATTTTTGCTTCTAAGACCATAGGCATATTTTCAAATTCATAAGATACTAAAGGTCATCCAAGGAACTTACATGCAACTTTATGGTAAGCTCTGTTTATTACCTAAACATAGCTTATTTCCAATGAAACTACTGAAAATATGCCTCTAATCATTTTTTAAAACTTAAATACTAGGGTAAAAAACATATTTCATTCAGTGAGTTTAGAAACATATTAATATATAAAATAATTTTTTCAAAACAATTAACTAGATACTATAACAAGTATGATGCTCAAGTTTAATAAAATACTACAAAGCACATAATTTCTATCACTAAAAGAACAAAGAATGCAACATTGTAGCAAATCTCATGCTGAAAAGTCTTTAGCTTTTGAAAAAATTAAATCCCATTTAATTTTTTTCTTTAAAATTTTTTATTATATTTTTCTCTTCCAGATTACACATGGATACAATTTTTATTAATCATTTTCTGACACTGCGATCCATGTTCTTAATAATCATGAAGGGAGCACAGCTATGTGAAGTTTCAAAAAAAAATACAAGAACTTTTTATAAAAGTTCATAAAAATTCATATATAATAATGGAATACATAAATTCTGTGAGTCATTTAGAAGTTCTAATCTCATTTATCAGAGTAAAAAAGAATTTACTCAATCTACCTGCTTCTTTAAGTGGACTCCTAAAATGTGACTCGGTGCTACAATTCTCAGAAATTCAGAGCATAAGAATGGACAAAATTTGTAAGCTAAAATCAAAATGCTACAGGAATAAACATAAGTGTTACAATCATACAATTTATTTCACAATCAAGGAAAGAATTTTATCTTTCCCTATGCTTCACTCCCTACTGAATATTCTTTGTTCTCACCTCTAATCCCTCCAACCCTCAATACTCTCTCCCAGGTCATTAGCCTGGCAACAGCTTCACTTACCTCCCTTCCAAACCTCAATCTTACATTTAACCACATACTCTTGAATCCTCTGCTACCTTATCTAACTGTCTGAAGATCATCCCTCTTTGAAATCCCAGCTTTGGCTCACTCTCATCATCTGCCTATTCATCTAGCATGCTGCTTGAAGGAAATTCAACTATCCTGAAAAGATACATTACAGATTTAGTTAATTTAATTTCAACAGTGTCCTCACTGTAACAAGGATATCTTTTATTCCTCCCTGAGATCTTTCATTTCCCACAGAAGCTATTCCAAACCTCTTCTCTCCTCAAGCTTCTCCATAGTACCTTTCACAACCAAGGACATTATTTCTTCATTGAAAAAACTGAATCTTTTCCTTAAGAGGTTCCTCTTCTTCCCTTTTTCATCATCTAAAAATCCCTAGGAACCATCCTGCATTCTCTTCTCCTTTCTTCCAGCCTCTAATAAGGTAACCCTTCTGGAGAAGGCTGACCCCTCTACAGGTGCCCTAATCCATTCTCCTCTCATATTATCAAATGGCCTGCTTCCTCAATCATCTCCCACCCTCACCTACTTTCTCTCTTTCTAATACACTAGTCCCAACCCTATTGCCTTCAAACATGCCTATCTTGGAGATCTTCAACCTTTAAAAAATGGGGGGGGGGATTTTCACTAGACCCCACCTATCTTTACAATATTATCCTAAAGCTTTCTTCCTTTTCTCAGCTCTACTCCAAGAATACTAGATTCAGTGCCTGTGTTTCCTGTTCTTTCACTCACTCCTGACCTTGCTTTCACTTCATGAACTAACAAACTATTTTCTCTTTGGTTACCAATAATTTCTTAATTGCCAAATCTGATTATCTTTTCCACAGTCCTCATACTTCTCTGTCTCTCTGCTGCATTAGACACTGCTGATCACCACTCTCCTGGATACTCAGTGATCTCTAGGTTTTCATGACACTATTTTCTCTTGGTTCTGCCCTTATCTTCTCAGGTTCCTTCCACAGCTCATTATCCATATCATGTGCTCAAACTTTAGGAACTCCCCAAGACTATCCTGGATCCTTTTCTCTTTCTACTCTTTTTCTTTTAATGATATGAGTCTCATGAGTCCAATAGTCTACATAGAAGTCAACCAAACTGAATTATCTAGTTCTACTCTCTTCCCTGAGTTTTAGTCCCTTATCAATCCTGCCTATTTGGAAAGTCAAAATGATATCTCAGAGGCATCTCAAACTCATCATGTCCAAAATAGAACTCATTCTATTTTCCCTAAAATCTACCCTTCTTCCAAACTTTCTTGAAGGAACAACCATTCCTTCAGTTTCCTCAGCTTGTAAACTCAGGGTTATACTCTCTCACAATATGTACCCAATCATTTGTCAGATCTTATTGTTTCTATCTCTATGCCATCCCTCAAATCTAATCCCTTCTCTCTACTTATACAATCATCATTAAGGTGCAGGACTTACACATGTCTAAGCCTAGATTGTTGTAATGGCTTCCCAATTAATCTTCTTGGGTTATTTCTCTCTCCACTCTAATTTATCCTCCATTAAGCTACTAAAGTGACTTTCCTTAAATACGGATATGAATAGATCCTCCTCAAACTCCAATAGCTCCCTATTACTTCTAGTATAAAATATAAATTCCTCCACATTTGATTTTTAAAGCTCTTTAAAGTCCTAGCTTCATTATACTTCCCAGCTTCACTAGACTCATCATGCATTCGCTGCTTACATTCTCCAGTCAAAGTGAACTATAGTCCTTCACTGTGTTCCGCATATACAGCATTTTAAATCCTATTTCTAAACCCTTGTACTCACCCCTGATAAACATTCCTTCCCCATATCTACCTCACAGAATTCTTCTATTCCTTCCAGATGCAGTTGAAGAATCAAGTTCTACATGAAGCCTCTGATTCTTCCAAGTGTTAGTACCCTCCTTACCATATATTTAACTCCTTTGAAATTATTTTGTAATTATTTGATCCAGTGTGTGTGCGTGAAACATGTTATTTTCTCCAACAAATACTCTCCAAGAACAAGAATATGCATCTCCGCCCCCCCCTTTTTTGGTCTATGTACCCAGCATAATGCCTGGGGCACTAAAGACACCTAAAAATTTTTCTTGGTGGAAAATAGGCAATTTTTTTAAGTGTGTATGTGTGAAGAATTTCTAGCCTTTGTTACAATTTATGCCACTAAGTAGTTATATAAGTAGTATGTTACTATACTAATTAAAGTATCCCAAAATTAAATACTGAGGCTTTAAAAAAACAACCTTAGACAACATGAATCATTAGAACACAAAGTCTTAAACACAGCTTACAAAACCATGATTGTTTTCTTAGAACCCATCAGATATTGTTCCATATACACTAAATTTACAGTGCAAATTGTGGTTTAATGTTCTCCCGAAGTGTAATAAATAAATATCTATAGAAGACAATTCTCAGATAAAGATTTAAGTAATAATACTCTACTTTTTAATGCTTAAGTTTTCTCATAATGGCATTCAAAAAGAGAAAATCATATGAATTAATCTTTGAGTAAATGGACTTTGGAGTGGAAAAGAGCATGTCATTAAACTTCTAGGACAATTTATTTGTGGCAAAGCAAAATAGATAAACATGAGTATAAGTAGTCTCACTATAAACAAGTTGTTTTATAAAAGCTGATTTTATAATGTTGATGTATGGAATTTAACCCACATTTTCCAATTTTTAAAAATGCTATAAACAGTGGTCAGGTTCCCAGTATAGCCTATAAGAATCTATTTAATCAATAAAGACAGTGAAATGTCTCGTGGGGTCAAGAGGTTTTTCTAGAAACCTAACTACTATTCTATTTGCAAAAGAAAATGCATTCAGAAAATGCACTGCTATTGGAAAGGAATGTGATGGCACTGATAATATTGGCTCCTGGCCAAGTATCTCCCTCATAAATCCTGCATCTGTGGCAAGAAACAGAAGTTTGAGAAATACTTCTTGCTCTTGTTTTTTCAAAAAGATGTAGTGCAGGAGGCAGCTGGGTAGCTCAGTGGATTGAGAGCGAGGCCTAGAGATGGGAGGTCCTAGGTTCAAATCCAGCTTCAGACACTTCCCAGCTGTGTGACCCTGAGCAAGTCACTTGACCCCCATTGCCTACCCTTACCACTCTTCTGCCTTGGAGCCATTATACAATATTGACTCCAAGACGGAAGGTAAGGGTTTAAAAAAAAAATTGTAGTACATGCCATCACACAACACTGATTGTCTATTTGTAAACCAGTAAGGATTGTAACAGGAAACGAACAGATAATTTCTAAAATTCATTTTACATTTGAACTTTCTCAATAAAACACTAATGCCTTCCAGAGAGTTGTACATAAACTTTTTCTGTAGGCAATAATACAGCTCCTCAGTTATAATCCTTTATGACTAGGCCTGCCTTAGTGATCATATTTACTTGGTACATCTAATCCTGTCTCTTGGTAAAGTAAATTATTAGATCAAACTCTCAAAACTATCCTCCAACACATTTCACTCCTAGAAAATATTTGTATATTTTCAAATCTTTGGGAATTTCCATGAAAATAATTCTCAATAAATAGTTTCAAAACTCAAGAAAATCTGGAAGAAAAAATACACATGAAATAGGTAAATAAATTTTTTAAAAAGTATAATACATATGTTGAGTATAAAGGATTATATTACTTATTCATGAATATGAAAGTATTAACTATTTGAAAAGAGGGAAGGAACAATATTGATTCTCATACATTTCCAAAGGCACCTTATCAAATTATGATTGTAATGCTTTCTTTAGAAAATTCAACTCAATTTTATGAAGGCCTCAGGCCCTCATTCTTAAATCTAGAAAACACCAAAGTTAAGGTTCTCAAAATACTAGCCAACTTACAATGTGTATCCGTACTCTTGGTTAATTCATGATTTTTAACTGATTAACCAATATCCAAAATATTAGTTAATATTATTCTGACTGAAGAATCTGCAAATCTGCTCATGTTCCATGCATTTTCCAAGTTCCAAAAATTGTTGAATATGTAACGAGTCCAATTCTGAAACAATTTAAAAATTCGTTGAATTTTTCAAGGACAAATAAATCAATTTTATCTAGAACCCAAGTTCAATCTATTTCCCCATATCCTTGCAACCTATTTCTATTCTTATTTTAGAGCATTTATAACTTTGTCAAAGCTTCAATCTTTCTCCTAAGAAATATGATCATTAAAAGAAAAATTCAATTACTATTTTAATTTTAAGCTTAAAAACATCAGTTATAAAACAAATAAATTAAATATTTTAAAAATGAATAAATTGAGTGCTAGACTTAGAGGACTTGAATTCAAATTCTTCCTCTAACATCTGCTAGTAATGTGACCATAGGCTTCTATGAGTCATCATTTCCCTCCATAGAGAATGAGGAGATTTTAAACTTGATAGGCTATAAAGCCTAATTTCAGCTCTAACTGAATGAGAGTAGATAGGATCTAGGATACTATAATCTAACATAAGAGTCTTGTCAGAAATTTACTAAAAGACATTTTGACAAGTTGAGGGGTTTGGGGTTTTTTGTTTTGTTTGTTTTAAATTCCCCTGGCTTCTGCAGCTAATAAGACGAGCTAGAAAAGCCACTAATGTGTAAGGAAGGCAAAAAAATCAGCATAAAGCTTTTCATTTATCACATTCAATGCTCAGCAAGCATCTAGTCCTAGGAAATACCAAATATAGAAACCAACTATTGATTAGAAAAGTTCATAGATCTGGACTACTTCGTAATTAGCTGTCATCTTCACTATTTTCTTAAACAAAAACAAACCCCTCTACCCTCAAGTCACTAGGAATTTTGCTCTAAACCTAGAGAAGCTGATCAAATAATTAAATTATTTGTACCCTCAAAAATTCTTTTGATAGGATTATTAAATTAATTTCTAAAACACTAGCATCTGAAAGTTTCATAATCTTGAATTACTCAAATATTATAAATCAGCATTTTCTAAGCTGGCTCGCAGTCACTTGTGTTCCTCTCTACTATTACCTCTTTTCTGGCCCTGCCTTTGATATTTAGTTCTGGAGATATGGGAATAGACTGACTAATCATAACAGATCATTGATTAAGTAAAAAGGAATAGGAGAAAAAACATCAGCTTTAGGGGATAAAGATGATAGCTTTAAGGGAAATAAGATATTTAACTTGAAAACTACCTATGAATATATATTATGCAAAATAAGAAGATTATGATTACATTTTTTCAGACACTGTTGGCACACATGTACATGTGTGCTACCTCATTTCACATATATCAGGATGATGTAATTTCTGATTACATTCCATTCATGCTCAAGATTCTCATTACTACTTTGCCATCATATACACCACTTTTGTTTCCTCTTTCTTCTTCCTTTTCTCTTGCTGTTTATTTTCTCCATCCTTTTTTATTCATCCCTTTTCACCTTTTCTCCTGATTATACCTAGATGCCAATGGTATTACATACATAGTCCCACTAGTAGTAATCAGTTCTAAAAATATTCTTAGTCTCTAGAAGAATAATGCTATTAGTTTATAATGATATGAATTTTTTTCTTTTTTGCTAAATGACTAATTCAAATAAACCAAATTCTTATTTGCATCACAAATTATTTGCTCATAATGCAGAAGTTTTTCCCCAATATCAGTAGCATAGGTAGTAATACAGAGTCCTACCACTATGGGACCATATCTCAGGCTAAATAGTAGAGCAACTAGGCAACCAGGAACCTGATTGACTACTTTATGAGCACTAAGAAGTATGGCCAAATATAGGTATAACATCTTCCCCACCCAAAAAATTAAGAACTAATAACCAAATGGGCTATTGAAGGACACAATTTCTAAATATATAATTCATTCATTCCTTGCTACTAAAACTCAGTTTTTAGAAAGAATATTTCAAATGTTCAGTAAGGTGCAGTGGATTATAAGTTCTTTCCTATCTTCGCTTTTGCATTAGAGCTCATAATCAGGAATAGCTACATTCTTCCTCTTCACACCCAATTCCACAAGAGAAGACAGAAAATTTTATGTGGAATAATAAAAAATAATAAAATTTTATGTGGAATAATAATATTACCATTTTTATTGCTGAAGTTTACTTAATATGCATGGATCATGCTGTATAATCCCTACGTATGTTTACAAAGGGGGGGGTTGGTTCAAGTAAATTCCAGAATATTAAAAGATCAATGACATCAAAAGTGGGTATTCGTAAAGTTGTTCTAACATGCATCACAGGAAGACCTCAGTTACAGGCTAATCCCCATGTGGGCAAGTTAGCTTTAGTTTATTCCTAGCCACAATCTATAAAGATTAACTTTATTCAACCATACTGACAACTAAAACCACATAAGCATACTGGGTGCAGAAGACTCAGTCATATATAATGGAAAAGTAGACTTCCTTACCTAGGTCCATTGCTATCTTTTCTTCTGATTGAACAGCTGTCTTTTTCAGGTTTGGTTCCCCGATCAGTGAGTTCATTAGCACTCTTCTCTATAACTTCTCCTTCATCAAGTGCTCTGTGCAGGCGGTAATTGACCATCTTCAGAACAATGAAGATAGCAGCTATCATTGGACAGTAAACTGCTACTATAATCATGGAAGAAGGAAGGGCCTTCAAGAGAAATGGAAGACAAAATAAAAATAAATTTTACCTATGAAAAAGAAACAAATCAAAATATCAATCTACAAGAATTTATCAAGCATTTACTATTTATTTAGCATTATACTTTAGATGCTATGGGTTAAAGTAATACAAAATGGTTCCTACCAGGAAGAGATTACCATCCAGTTGGAAAGAAAAGAAAAACATACATTAAACCAGGAATTCTTAACCTGAGATCCCTGAACTTAAAAAAATTTTTTGACAATTATTTCAATATAATTTATTTCTTTTTTAATCTTATGTATTTTTTATGTTTAACAACATTCTGAGAAGGAGTCTATAGGCTTCACCATGGAGGATCCTGACCCCCCCAAAAAAGTTTACTGCATTAAACAATTATAGAATAACAGTATAGTATATGTACTTTTACATGTAGCATATGTAAAAGAATTATGCACTAAATATGAATACATGCATACACACATCCATATGTAAATAAACAAATTATCAGACCTATGATTATATTAGTATACAGAGTATATAGAGGTAAATATTGAGTAAACAGCTTCCTTTTTCTATGCAGAGCAACAGTCTTGAAGAGTTAACTGGGGGCACTGAGAGATTATTTTGTTTGTGGTCACCTACTATGAGTCAATAATGATACTTAAACTTGGTCATTCCTAATTCCACAGTCAGTGCTCCATTCTGTATATCAGGCTTTCTCATATATACTTAAAATGTCATGCTACACAATAAAAATAGAAGATGGGATATAGTGATGTACTGATTATATGAATGGGAGAATTCATGAAATTCTGGACTGGCAGCAGAGAAAATAATGAAGAAGTTATGTCTTGAAGATTTACCATAAAAGATAGTTGAAGTCACCTGTGTATTTTTAGCACTTATCTGTTTCACATAACAATAAAATAAAGTCTTTATTTTGATTTAATTTTAGTGGTGGAAGGAATCTAATGTTAATATGAAAGCATTCAACAGTTTCTATATTGGAAACTTGTGACAGCTCTCTATTAAGTCGTATCATTTAATAAAGTAGCCAAGTTAAAGGGAAATATAATCCAAATGCAATTATTTACACTTATGCGATCTGAATGGCAATTTATGTATTCTTCATGATTCAGAAGTCAGGTTAAAAATCTCAAAAAAAAAAAAAGAAAGAAAAATAACAGTAGTTGTTTTTTCATTAATTAAATATATAGTTCTGCTAGAAATTTAAATGAGAAAATAATAAGCAAGAGTCCATGACTTAGAATCTGGAAACATGGATTAGAATTCCCCTTTCAGACAATTAACAAGATGTGTCACCACAGGCAAGTGACAACCTCTAAAGCTTCAGCTTGTGCATTTTTTATGCATTTTCAGTTTGTCAAATAGGGATAACTCTTGTACTACCTACCTCAAAAGTTTCTTATGAGGAGAGTCCCTTGAAAACTATGAAGCACCATACAAAAGGAGTCATCATTATAATCTACCATAGCAGATTTTAAGACAGAAGAAAATGAATTCTATCAAGTGGCTAGAAAATGAATTCTATCAAGTGGCTAGAACAGGAGATTATTCTAGGTTCTTACCATCAAGACAAAAGTATCATAAAAAAATTGGGGGGACTTTCTAGCAATAGCTAGCAGGGGAAAATATACCACAGTATTTGCCTAAAGAAAAAGGCATCTAAATGACTCATAGATAGGAGGTCCTCGGTTCAGATCTGTTCACAGATACTTCCAAGTTGGTAACCCCAATTGCCTAGCCCTTACCACTCTTCTGCCTTAAAACCAATCCTTCATTTTGATTCTGCCATGGAGGGTGTTTAAGGGTTTAAAAAAACAAAAAAAGCATGAAGACACATTATTGATTTTGTCACATAGCAGATGGAAAGAACATAATCTCTCATTATGTTTATGCTCTTTTAATGAATCTCTTCTGGTTTTTAATTGGGAGGGCTGAAGGGAAGAGAACTCTCTATTTTTCTAAATAATGAGTGAAAATTCAGTGAAGGATGTACTTTGTAATACTTTACATACTTGAATTAAAAAAAGGAAAGACCTGGAAATTGGGATTGGGAAAAGATAGAATTTTTTTGTTTTTGTTTTTAATATTAAACCTTTCCTATCTATCTTAGAATTGATACTAAGGGAGTATAACGGGGTAAGTAGGTGGTTCAATAGATAGAGAGCCAAACTTGGAGTCAGGAGGCCCTGGGTTCAAATCTTAAACTCACATGCTTCCTAGCTGTGTGGCTCTGGGCAACTCACTTAATCCCAATTGCCTAGTTTACTATTTTTTTTTTTACTGGTTTTCTTCAGAATTTTAACTACTTGGTCAAGTGTTTTCTGCTGTTTCTAGAAAGTGGGGAATGGATGAACAAGTGGTGGTATATGGCTGAAATAGAACACAATGATATTGATCCAAAAGAAATGACAAACAGGATGATTTCATAAAAATCTGGAAAGACTTATATGAATTGATGCAAAGTGAAATGAGCAGAACAGAAATATTACATGATGATCAACTGTAAATGACTAAAGCATCATCAGCAAAGCAAGTTTCCAAAATAACGATAAGGAACTCATGATGAAAATGCTACCCATAGCTAGAGAAGGAACTATCAGTCTGATTACACGTCAAATATGCCATCTTCCACTATATTTCCTTCATAAGTTTTTCATTGTATGGTGTGATGTCTTCTGTCATGACACAAGCAATATGGAAACATGTGCCACACAAAAGCACTGGTGAAACCGATATCAGACTATTTGCTATGAGGAGTGAAGTGGGAGAAGGGAGGGAGGGAAAAAGTCTGACATCCTAAAATGCCAGAAAACAATTGTTTCTACATGTAACTGAAAAAATAATTTAAAAAATAAAAATAAAGTGGGTGAGAATAGAACCAACTGCAAAAAGTGTAAGTATATAATGACATTTAAATGTAGTTCAAAGTAAAATAGAAAATAGAAACTAAAAATGACTGTCCACCTTTGTTCTTTCTGTCCCAACATGTGGGAAGTCATGCTTTTATTTTGTGCCATTCCATATCAAGTGGGTAACAGTCTAAATATTCTCTTAGAAGAACGGTTTTCTTACCATGAAAAGAATATTGGACTGACAGTTTGTAGAAAGTGGTATGCCATATTTCTGGATTCCCACCACCTGGTTTTGTTGACTCAACCTGACTATGGTTATTTCAAAGAATTGGTAAGAAATATCTCAAAAACAAATTAAAATTGATTTTTTTAAAGAGTGCTCTGTGTGTGCCAGGACACTCTCACACACACTCATATATATTCATTCATATTCATTCTCTCTCTCTCTCTCTCTCTCTCTCTCTCTCTCTCTCTCTCTCTCTCTCTCTC
>NC_058131.1:475901372-475973773 GCF_016433145.1 Gracilinanus agilis | reverse complement strand
TGATTATATATATATATAAATTATATAAATACAAAATACCTCCCCTAAAAAAATAGCATTTCTATACAGCAACAAAAACAAGAAACAGAGACAATAGAAAATCCCATTTAAAACAAGCATAAAATGCATGATAGGTGTCATTCCACCATAGGACTCAATAACTTTATAATTATAATTACAAAATGCTTCTTAAAAGAAATTAAGAATGTAAACAAAGGCAGGGATACAGAGCTCATGGCTAGAATGAGTCAACATAATAAAAACAGCAATGCTTAATTAACATATTTAGTCCTAGCAAACTACCAAAAGGATATTTTACAGAACTAGACAAAAATAAAAGAAAAATTTCTTTTCTACACATACATAATTAATTGATCTGAAGAAACAAAAGTTCTAGGATATCAGGGAAAATAATGAAAGAAAGTAGAAATAAATGGGGAACAGCACATCTAGACCCCCATCTATATTAAAAAGCAGCAATCATCAAAAAAGCATTTGGTATTGGTTTTAAAAATGGGAAAATAAATCAATTAAAGAGACTAAATAATCAGATATAATTAAATTCCATAACCAAATTTTTGCTAAATCTAAAAATATTAATTACCTTGGAAAGGACTCCTAATTTAATAAGAACTACTGTAAAAACTATAAAACAGTTTGAAAAAAAATTAGGTTTAAATCAATATCTTAAACTATATTCCACAATAAATTCAACACGGACATGACTTGATTATCAAAGACCATTATATTAAAATTTTATACAAAAGGCAGATTACGTATTCTTTGCACAACTTTAAGTAAGGGATAAATTCTGAAACAAATCAGACAGAGCAATACAGAATAAATAAGTTTGATTACATTAAATGTAAAAGTCTGTGCACAAACAAAATAAAATAAAGCAGTCAACTGGGAAAAAAATTTTTATTAAATAGCTGATAAAGGCCTGACCTACAAAATACACAGAAAATATAATACAAATTTATACATAGATAACATAGACAAGTATGTAAGACCAAAAGCAATTAGTAAATAAATAGTAACCTTGGACAGTTCTCTAAGAGAGTTGAACAGGACAGACTTCAAGAACTAAGATTAAATCTGATTGAAACCAACACTATTTTGATAACTTAAACTTCTATTTACAAAATAATATAACAATTCTTACAAAAATTAATTTTGTTCAATATAATTATATATTAGTTTATAGATACGTGTCAGGCAAAACATATTAGCCATGTTGCAAAAGAAAACAAAGGAAAAAAATAAAGTTTAAAAAGTATGCTTTGATCTGTATTCAGAATTCATCAGTTATTTCTCTAGAGGTAGATAGGATTTTTCATTACAAGTACTTCAGAATTGTCTTGGATCATTGTATTGCCGAGTATAGTTAAGTTATTTACAGTTGATCATTTTACAATATTGCTGTTACTGTGTACAATGTTTTCCTGATTCTGCTCACTTCATTTTGCATCAGTTCATATAAGTCTTCTCAGATTTTTCTGAAACTACTCTGCTTATTTCTTATAAAACAATATTGGTGATGGAATACTATTGTGCTCAAAGGAATAATAAACTAGAGGAATTCCATGTGAACTGGAAAGACCTCCAAGAATTGATGCAGAGTGAAAGGAGCAGAGCCAGAAGAACATTGTACATAGAGACCAATACACTGTGGTAAAAATAGAATGTAATGGACTTCTGTACTAGCAGCAATGCAATGACCCAGGACAATTCTGAGGGATTTATGGAAAAGAACACTACCCACATTCAGAGGAAGAACTACAGGAGTGGAAACAAAAAAACAACTGCTTGAACACATGGGTTGAGGCGGACATGATTGGGAATGTAGACTTGAAACTACCACACCAATGCAACTATCAACAATTTGGAAATAGGTCTTGATCAATGACACATGTTAAAACCAGTGGAAATACACATCAGCCATTGTGGGGGGGGGGGCTCGGTGGGTGAAGGGGAAAGAGCATGAATTATGTAACCATGTTAACTTTTCTAAAAAATAAATATTAATAAATGTTTAAAAAAACCAATAGTATTCCATCACAATCATATACCACAACTTATTCAGTCATTCCCCAACTGATGATAGGCATCCCCATAATTTCCAATTATTTGCTACCACAAAAAGAATTGCTAGAAATATTTTTGTGCATATTGGTTCTTCTCCTTTTTCTTTGATCTCTTTGGAGAAGACCTAGTAATGTTATTGCTGGGTCAAAGACTATGGTGCATTTTTTTCATCCCTTGTTCAAGGTCAAACTTGATCATTACCATTATACAGAGTTCAGTTTCATTTTGTTGTTCTTTCCATTTACATTACTGTAGTCATTGCATATATTTTACCTGATTCTGTTTACTACATTCTGAACCAGTTCATAAAAGTCTTCCATTAAAATATTAACACTGCAAGAAAGGATGTTTCGGGTTTTGACCTGTATCCCTAGCACCTATCAAAGTGATATGGAAAATAGCAGGCACTAAACAAAGCTCTGCTGATTGATTGAGGTTTCTCTTAATTCTCCCTATTATTTCTCACATCATAATATTATATCCATCAAGTACCATAAAGTTCTCCAATTGACAAGCACTTTATTTCCAATTCTTTGCTAACACAAAAAGTACCATGTATTGATATTTTGCTTTAAATAGGACCTTTATGCCTTTGACTTAAGAGCATGTTAGTCCCTTTCTTAGCATCATTCAAAACTGGACTAATTTACCTCTCTACCAGTATATTACTGAGTAGATTTCATTTTTAAAAGGCTCAAATATGCAAAAGGATCTGCTTTATTTTGAAACCCTAACCTTTTGTCTTGATATTAATTCTAAAACAGAAGGGCAGTATGGGCTAGGCAACTGGGGTTAAATTTTGCCCAGGGTCACACAGCTAGGAAGTACCTGAAGCCAACTCTTAATCCAGGTCCTCCTGACTGCAGGCTCTATCCCCTGTGCTACCTAGGTGCCCCATTCAAAGGGATCAGGATATCTCATCAATTCCAGAGTTTGTTCCACCAACGAGGAATGCAATCTATTCATGCTTATGAAATGTCATCCATCTGTTCCCAAAAATTCATCAAAGAAGTTCCACTCAACATGCTCCAAGTCTGTCTCCTTTCCCTTTCTCCTGATATAAGGATATACCAATAAAGCACTCCATCCACCCACCCATCACATCCCAATCTAGCCACATGACCAGTTCATCATCTCCTTCTGCCATATAATTCTTTAACAACATCCTTCACTCCTGTTCTTCAAAATTCCTCCTTAGTTATAAGATGCAGTTTGCTTACAATTGCCATATCTTTCTTCTATTGCCTTCTGTGCTATACTCATCTTTAGTTCTTTGGAACCAGTTTCCAGGTCTCACTGTCATATAGTAATAACAGTAAAATGCCTATATGAAAAAGTGGTATAAGTAGAAGTGCTTTTTGCAATCCAGTCTCTTCTATTTCTTCTGTTCACATCTGGGTCCAACTCACTAGTCATCTATTTTGTCTATTCCAAACATAAATGTTTGATGGACAAGATCAAGTTCCTAACTTGAGGTTCATGAATTTGTTTCTTGTTTTTTTATATTTTCACTTCTATACCAATGTAATTTCCTTGGTAATCCAATGTATTCTGTTTGAAAGCATTATTCTGAGAAAGGGTCCATTATTCTGAGAAAAGGTCTAGAGATTGCCACAAGAATCTAAGACACAAAAAGTTAAGGGTTCCTTTTATGGGGTTATCCATTCAGATACATATTGAAATTAGGCAGTAGATCAGTGATTCCCAAACTTTTTTGGCCTACCACCCCCTTTCCAGAAAAAATATTACTTAGCGCCCCCTGGAAATTAATTTTTTTTAAATTTTAATAGCAATTAATAGGAAAGATATACAGTTATTTACTGCCCCCAAATGCACTTGTGGCCATCACCACCCCACCTGGATCACTGCTGCACCCACCAGGGGGCGGTGGCGCCCACTTTGGGAATCACTGCAGTAGATGCTCTCCTCCTATTTGATCTTTGTTCTGTAGATGGTTAAGTCGAATTCTTTTACCTATTTACAAATCTCCTCCAAAAAGAATTTGTAATGTCTTGGGGTCTGATGCAAAAAGTTTCATTAGTGACAAGAGCTCCTGGAAGTCCTCACCATCCAAAAGGAATCCCTTCTTGAATCAGACTCTGTGCTTGAACCCCTCTATCACAAACTCAAATATTTTTGGTAAGCATAAAGGAGTATCACTTGATATTTATTATCAGAAAATCACTAATCAAGGTTCTTCCAAGGAATTGTAAAAGTTATGTACTGTGTACTTTTAAAACACTGATGGCGGGGGGGGGGGGGGTCGGTGTATGGTTTTTTTTTTTCAAATTAATTTTCAGCTAACAGAAAATGGGATGATATGATCACGTTATTTAGCAAAGTTAATTGAAGCAGATACTTATGAAGTCATTGGAAAGTGAAACATCTTTAATGTGAAAATATAATCATGAGTATAAAGGAGATACATCAATGACTATTAAAAAGTCAACAATCATATCCCCCAAACAGGCAATGTAAAATTTTAACTAAAAAGGAGAAAAAAACCAATTACTTTAACAAAATAGGTACATTAATTTATCTTAGTCAATTTATTTTAAAATCTCTTTTTTGGTAAATTTTAGAAGCTATTTCAACTGTATTATTATGAAAGTTTGCAAATATCATATAATCTATTCCTAATCTAGAAAATAAACATATTTTCTTACTTTTTCAATTCCCCAACTTCCTAAGAATGAAAGGGAAAGATGCTGCTATTAAAAGTTCAATTCTCACATCAATTATTCTGATATGTCAAAGTATTGGGACACCCAAATAAGTTAATTGGTTCCAAGAAAGTGTATGTTGAAAACAATCTATTACCTTACAAAAGGTTTTCTAATAGGGTTTAGTTATAATGTATGAATGAAATTATTGGAAAGCAGGGTGTGCCTGAACTTTAGTGATTTTAAACATTTTACCAGTGTAACTTACTTTAAAATCTTGCAAATGAAAAGTTGGCTCATTCCTATAATGTTTTGTAGCTGCTATTATGGAAATACGAATGCATTACCACAAACTTTTCTTCTACAATTAACTGATTTTCCCAAATCCTGAGTATTGAAAACATTAAGAAATTATCGAGATAACAAGCCATCCCCTTAATTACAAAAATTATTTAAGAGAATACATTGACTACTTAAATCCTACATAATTAGAAATTATAATCTCTATTTCATAAGGCATCATCTGGAATACAATTTAAATTTTAAAGGATTTTTTAAAACAACTTTGTTAATTTTAAAAATCACTTTTAACCTAATGATTATTATAATAAAATATTCCCTAAGACTTTACTTTTTTTTTGTTCCATGGACCCCTAGGGCCCTATAGGTGATGCCTATAGACTTCTTAAAATACATTAGGTTAGGTATATTCATAATTGAAGGAAATGTACATTTTCAGTTTGGAAGTTAGTGAAAATATTTTTTCCTACTCAAGTTCTAAACTACCTGAAATCTATCCATTCATCTGCATGGGGGCCTGTAGATCCCAGTTTAACAATTCTTGCCTTAGAGGTAATCAAGTCCAACTACCTCATTTTGCAAATGATGAAAGTGAAGCTTGGATGGAAGAAATAACTACTTGTATGATTTGGTAAGGAGCAGAGCTATGTTTTAAACCCTAGTCATCTGACTCCAAATGCAGTATTCCTTTCTACCATTCCATAAATTAATGAAGTTTCACTATACCTGTGTACTGTGAAAATAAAACACATGTTTTATGATACTTCAGAATTATTCACAAAACAGACTGTTTCTTCTCAGGTCGCTCTACCATTCCGGTTCCACCTAATTTCTATTCAGTCTTCAAATGCATGTTCAAACACCACATCCATGAGACTTTCTCTGATCCAACCAAGACAAAAGAAATCTCTCCTTCCTCTGAACACCCAAAACACATTTTTCTCCCTTTCATAATACTTTTTAAATGCTATAGTTTATTATAATTTAATAACTATAATCACCCCTCCTGGACTACTGAGAACTAGAGAGCAAGTCTGCTGTTGTTCAGTCATTTCAGTCATGTCCTACTCTTCATTACCTCATTTGGTGTTTTCTTGGCAAAGAAATTGGAATGATATGCCATTTCCTTCTTCTCCAGCTTATTTTATAGATGAGAAAACTGAAGCAAACAAGTCCAAGTGGCCTGCCCAGAATCACATAGCTAATAAGTGTTTGAGGACAAATTTGAAGTCAGGTCTTCCTGACTCCAGGCTCCAGTATGCTCCATCTATCCACTGGGTCACCTAATTCCCCAAGCTTGGAGAGCAAGAATTATGACCTACTCATCTTCATATCCCCAATAATATCTAATATAATGCCTTATGAAGTACATGCACGCACACACACAGAAACGAGATCAACAAATAATTGTGTTATAAGAGTTTAGAGATGGGAGAAACCTCAGAGAACAGATAGTCCACCTCCATGTCATTTTACCAGTGTAACTTACTTTAAAATCTTGCAAATGAAAAGTTGGCTCATTCCTATAATGTTTTGTAGCTGCTATTATGGAGATACGAATGCATTACCACAAACTCTTCTTCTACAATTAACTGATTTTCCCAAATCCTGAGTATTGAAAACATTAAGAAATTATTGTAAGTAAACTGAGACCCACCAAGAAATGACTTGTTTCAAATCACTAGAGGTATAGTGGCAGGGAGAGAATTTGAATCCAAATCAGTAGATTCCAAATCCAGAACACTTATCTGTTCAGAAAGTAGTACAATTACCATTGATTAATTACAACTTCAGTTTTTCTCTTCTCCCTGTATAATCCTGGCCACTTTCAGGTTCACTTTATATTTAATTGGCATTTGGAAGAGGGTTGAAATCTGACCTGCAATTACACTGATACAGGGAACTCCTTGAGAAGAAAATCTCACTATCAGTGCAGATCAATATCTGCTCTGCAACTTGAGTTTCACAGAACTAAAGCACTGAGATTAAATGTCTTGCTCAGGTTCACATGGTATGATCTCAACATTTAATGCATATCTACCATATACAAGGGGATGTATGGAGTGTTCAGGAAGGAAAATGGCTACCCCAAGCAAATGAAGACATCCTCCAATGGAATGAACAGATGAGAACAATTTATTCCGAGAGCCATGAAGGCAGCTGAAGCAGGCACTGTAGAGACCCTGGAGCCTGGTCAGACACTGAAAACACTAAGTTCATCTATTGAATTCCAGATCACTGTCAACTATCCTGACTTTTTGTCACTAGACTTCAAAGACTAGAGGAGAGAGTAAGGTTGATGACTTTGTACAAACTCTATTTCACTTAAATCCATTCCATACCCACCAAGTCAATATAATTCTTTAGCCTTTCATTTAGAATCTCCACAACCTAACTTTCTAGTCCTATGTCCTGTATTAACCTTTCCTATGCTTTATGCAAATCAAACTAACCTTTTTGTTATGCTTTCCTACCTTCTAATCTTTAATTATTCTCTATCCCTGGATTTCCCACCCATTCATTTTGTCCTTCTCAGGCTCTGGTGCTGGAATATGCCCTACCACATTCCCTACTATATGAGTGTAGCATAACGTTCTACCTTGTCCTTGCCCCGTATCTACTTCTTTCTACACTCTTTCTAGGTCACCTCATCAAATTCTAATCTCTGCTAAATAGGACTAGGGAAGGGAACAGGGAAGTGAATACCAAAACTGAAATTAAAGGCACAGATCTGTTTTGTACATGTAAATGTAAAAATGTACAATATACCATGGATGTGTTCCATAGAATTATCACCTCCACATAGATGACTTATCAGATCTATACATCCAGCCCTATCATCTCCTGTGATCCAATATGGGAGCATTGCCTATTGTGTATTTCAAAATAGATATTCCCTGAGCATCTCAACCCAGTATGTCTAAATCAGAGCTCATTTTCTTATTTTCCCCTTTCCCTTCAACTCCAATTCTGAAATGTTTCTTCTAAGGATACCACCATCATCCTACTCAGATTAACAACCTGGATATAATCTTCAACTCCCCTCATCCCATTTAACCAATCAGTTCCCAAATTTTGTTGTTCCTACAGTCCCCTTTTCTTTACTTACACAGCCTACAGCTTGGCTCGGGCTCTTATCACTTCTCACTGGATTATAAGAAGACTCCAGTTTGGTCTCCTGGCCTCATGTCTCTTCCACTCCAATGCATTTTCCTCACAGTTGCCAAATAGTTTTAAATGCAGGTCTGCCCAAGTCTGAACTGTAGGTTTTCTATTTCTTCAAGGCTAAACTACCTTTCCAGACTTATCACATACTACACTCTTTCACCTGTACTGGAACTATACTACAGTCCAGTCAACCTAGCCTTATTCCTTATTTTTGCCTCTCATAATCCCTAATTTCCTTCTAGGCTCTCCTGACCCACCCGGATATAATCTTTTTAGCTTATCCTTGATGCCCACAGTTTTTAATACTTTCCTCAAAATATTACCTTGTAAGCTATTTTGTATCAACTTACACATTTACATGCCTCCCTAGGGTGGACTACAAACTCCCTAACTGTGGTACTACTTCACTTTTGTGTTAGTATTCCTACTGCCTAGCAGAATTCCCAACTAGATGGACCTACAGGCTCCTACCTCATCCTTCACATTCCAATCAATTAACATTTATTAAGTACTTACTCTGTGCCAAGCACTGAGCTAAGAGCTGGGGATACAAAAAGAGGCAAAAGATAGTCCCTGCTCTTGGGAAAGTCCCAGCAGAGGGTCTTACAATCTAAGGAAGGAGCTCCAGCTTCTATGCTACCTGTATCTCCTTCATGAAGTGTTTCCCCTTCTTCATTTTTATCTTGTTTGCTTAAGTATGTTCTAGTTTGTACTATAGTGATTTTTCTTATCTTCTCCACTGGATTTTAAGTTCATTTAAAGTCAAGGACTATATAGATCTTCTTTACATATCTTCTCTGTAAAAAGTTGTCTGTATGTTGTGCTTGCCTTTCCTATATGCCTTGGAACATATATATATAAAGTCCTGCACATAGTAAGAATTCAATCAGTGCTTGTTAATGGGCACTCATTCGTCTCTGCATCCTACCCTTCATTATCCAGCATAGTGTTTTGATGGCATCCTCTAGAAAAACTTTTAGTACCTTTTCTAAAGTTTTCAGAGAATTTTGTAGAATAAACTCCAAAAGTTATGCTCTTAAATTTAACTTCAGTACAAATAGTTCTCACCTTAAGTAAATTTGCATTATAAAAATTTGACTTTACTAAAGAATTCTGAGAGAAATCCACATTCCAACAAAACACTTATGTTAACTTTACAGTACAATACTGTGCTCTCTCTCTCCACTCCTGCCCCTTGGCTTGGCAATTCTTGGCCTCCCAACTACCTCTGCCTCATACAAAAACATAAAATAAATTAAATAACCCTTCCACTTGAAAACAGAACAGTAGAAACTACCACTAACTGCTGGCACCTCATGGGTGCTTGGCTTCAGACCTCTGGAATGGGAAGAGTAGACCTTTGACCCTCTCTGCCCACCGGAGGGCTGGCTCATCTGAATTCCATCTGTCTGAACTAGAGAACAACATGTTTCTCCCATCCTCTCCTGTCTGTGTCCATGACCAGCCCCTATGTTTCTGCCCCTCCCCACCCACCCCCATCCCACACCCTATTCTCCCTTCTAGAACCTAGTAGGTCCCTTCCTTCCTCCTCCTCTCTCTTCCCCAAGACCTGGGCAAATCTGCATTATCAACAAATCATTTTACTAGAGGACATGTCCACTTATGTAAAGTAAGAACTATTTGTATTCTCCTTCTCCCTCCTTTTCTAATCTCATTTAACAGAGTTTGTTAATTAGGCCAATGGACTTGACCCCAGTAATCACAGTGCCAAGGAGCAGTTAATTTATGGAAGGCTTTGTCCTAGGAAGGCTAATCCACATATATGACTCAAAAAGTTGTTTTCAACTTAAGACTTATCTGAATATATTATAAAGAGCTTAAGAATTTCTTACACTAATACTAAACTGAACTTTTCATACCACATTAGAAATTACTATAAGGTTACAACACTAAAAAAAAAAAAAAAAGGAAATACAGCTATTTGTTAAATAAATTATTTTCTTTTTCCTAATTGCTGAGTATCAGTGATTAAAATTATGCAACTGTAACTATAAGTCTACAATGTAAAAAAATCAAACAAAAAAGGTCTTGAAAAACTATTATAATAATTATCCTTAAAATTGAAAAATTACCTTTTCACTTCAAACTTCCACCCAATCCAGTCACTAAATACAAAATAATTTTCAACAAAATAAAAACCTAATTGAAAATCTCATTTTTATATGAAATTTAAAGAAATCATTACTTTTCTTCTAATGACAGAACTGAAGAAACTACAGACAATAACTATAGATACCATAGATAATATATAATGATGGCACTGAATGTCCAAATGTTATATTTTAAAATACGGTAAAATATACCTTTAACCTTTTCTAGAGTAAGTAATCTAACAGCCTCTAACTTAATTTTTTAGCCTTTCTTTTTAGCTTCACAAAGAATTACGAATTTAGTACAGTTTTAGGAAAACACATTTCATGAACAAAGTTAACATTGCACATATTACTTTCCTCCCAGTTAGGAGGCTACAATAATTTTTAAATTATTATCTTTTTCACCATTGCCTAATTAATGCCCCACCCTAACCTGGGGTGTCAAGAAATCATCTAGAGCTGTCAAGAGTAGCACAGCTCAAAAACAAGAGCTTTAATATATTGATCAAAGATAAATTCTGCAACAGGCAGTTCATTACTC
The DNA here is from genome assembly GCF_016433145.1 of Gracilinanus agilis. Lineage (NCBI taxonomy): Eukaryota > Metazoa > Chordata > Mammalia > Didelphimorphia > Didelphidae > Gracilinanus > Gracilinanus agilis. Next base: position 475,962,899 of record NC_058131.1, on the reverse strand, counting down.
TTCCAGTAAGTAAAAGGCCTTGAAAAAACCAAAACAAATCTCCCTAAATACCATTCAGATGACTCTCTTTAGGCTAGACTTGTAAACATAAGAGCCAGGAAGAAGGCATCGGAAAGGGTGTGCTTTTTAATGAGACATTATAAAGGTAACGTGCCAGATTTTAATCCACTATGCATCTTTAAAACCAGCAAATACAGCACATGGATCCAAAGGATCTACAAATATATTTTAAACACTAGTGTATACTCTTCCCCGTTATTTGCGATTAGTTAATGTGGGAAGGGGAAGAGTGGAAGAGTGGATTCTTTTCAGATGGCTTTAGGCAAGAAAGGACTCCTGAAAAAGGCAAAGGAACCAAGAGCAGGCCAAAGAGAAAGCCATGATCCTTGAAAGGAAATACCGAATCTGGGGGTGAATTATTATTTATAAAAGATACCGAGAATTTAGTCCATTTGTTCTGATTCAGCTCCGTAGGATGACAGGTTTGTGGAGATAACCCTCTAAGACTCATTCTTAACCGACAAGTGTGTGCTGGGGGGAGCCGTGGGAAGAGAAGAGTAGGCTTCGATTCATCGGTTAGGTCATCCAATTCAATAGGTAGACTGAGAGCGGAGTCAGAAGAACAAATGAGGGGATCTTGGAATACCCCCCGCAGGGAGAAGCTTGAGAGAACTGAAGAGGGGAGAGCGGGATGGGTAGCCAGCCTCTTGGAGGAGAGACAGCGATGGTGGGATTCCTTGCTTCCCCTAATGGGGGAGGAGTGGGTAGAGGTTGGGATATCCGTAATGGAAGAAGAGGAGGAGGTGGGGAATCTTCCCTAAAGGGAGAGAAGGAGCAGAATTGGTGGGGGTGGCCTAAAAGGGGAGAAGGGGCAGGCAGAAGTGGGGGAGGGGAGGAGGAGGGGTCACCCTAAAAGGCTGCTCTAACGAGGGAGAAGGGAAAGTAGTTTAAAAGGGGTTGAAGGGGCAAGCAGAGGCGAGGGTCGTCTTTAAGAAGGAAAAGTGATGGGGAGAGGTGGTGACCTAAAGGGGGAATGATAGTAGGGATAGTCTAAAGGGGAGAAGGGACAGGAAGAAGTGGGGGTCGCTCTAAGGGGCGGAAAAAAGGAAGCGATGAAAGGGATCACCCTAAACGTGAAGGGGCAGCGATGGAAGGGAGAGGGAGAGAATAAAGGAAGGTAATAGATGGACTAAAGGGAGAGAAGGGGCGGAGATAACGGGTGGCCTAAAGGGGTGGAAGAGGCAGGGGGTCTCCCTGTGGGAAAAGAGATGCGATGGCGCGGGTCCTCGAGGACTAGGAGGTTCTCCCCTAACCCCCACTTCGAGCTTCCCTCAGGCCGCAGCCGGGCACAGTCACACTCACACACGCGCTCACACATACACTCACTCTCACTCACCATGTAGAGGGTGAAGGGCAGGCCGAGCAAGAACAGCCACAGGTAGAGGTGCAGCGCGTTCACGAAGGTGCCTTGGTGTGGGTCATAGTACCAGCCGCCGCTGAGTGCGGCCCACACCCCCTGCCGGAGGATTTGCAATGTCTGGGACCCCATCCCCGCCCGCCCGGTGCCCCGAGCCCGCGCCCGCGCCCGCCGCGGTCCCAATCTATCCTCCTTCAGAGCGCGGGGAGATGGGACCGGCGCCGCCGCGGCTGAAGCTGCTACTAGTGCCGGAGGAGGAGGAAGAAGAGGAGGAGGAGCCCGGCCTGCGGAGGGCCGCCGCCGCCGCCATCTTGTCCCCTAACACCCCGAGCGGGGCCACCGCCGCCGACGCCGGCCGGCCGCCAGCTCCCCGGTACCCGCCCCTTCCCCGGCCCGGGCCCCGCAGCCACGACAGCGACCCGAGCCTCGGACAGTAGCCGTCCAGCTAGCTTGCTCTCGGTTTTGGGGAGAGGGAGGCCCAGCCCGTGAGAACCGCACCCCCTCCAGCTCCGCCCCCTCTTCCCTCCGACCCCCTCCCCTCCCCTCCCCTCCGCGCAGGCGCTCTCTGCCGCCCTCTCTCGCCCTCGCGGAGAAGTGCCGGGCGAGGGGACCGAGACACGGCTGGGGCTGCTCACAGCTGTTCGGGCGTGGGGTAAAGGAGCTTTAAAAGTCACATTTAAAGTGCCAGCTCCGGGGCCTTCCTTCCAGCTCCCAAACAAGGATACATTTCCTGGCGCTTTGCGCCAAAAAATAGGTTCTTACTGCTTCAGCGAAGGAGGCAGCTGGTCTTCCCTTTAACTCCACCCCTCACACACACATACACATACATACACATACGAACCGAGTCTCTACAAAAAAATACAAGTAGCAATGGTGACAGACTCTGATGTCCATTGTAGGCCTGGAGGGGGCTTATGATAGGATTGCCCACCCTTCCCTGCCCTCAGTCTGAGATCTAAAAGATGATTTATTGCAAAAGGAAGGTAATAGATGGACTAGTTTCTCAGATGTGAAAGTCCAATTTTTACAGGTATTTGGGATTTGCTTTTGCCAAGGCCAGATAGCCACAATTATTGCATGAAATAGGCAAGGAAAGGGGGGGGGGGGGGGGGGAGTGTTTGAGATTTGTTTAGTTTCTGGCAGATGAAATAGCATGACTTCTGCTGGAAGAAACAAATGATAAATAAAACAGAACACTGGATCCCGAGTTAAAGAACTGTGGTTTGAATCTCAGTTCTGCTTTACCTTTTACATCATTCAGCTCTTTGGGACTGAGTCTCCTTTTCTGTAAAATGAGATAGAAGTAGATGACCTGTAAAGTCTCTTCTAGTTCTAAATACTATGAAGGTCTCATTTATCATAAATAGTTGGGTTTTTTTAAGTTATTTCCACCTAAGTCCTTGGCATTGTCAGATGGTCAACAACAAAAATTGATATGGTTTAACTAGTGGAAATAACAATTTAAAGGATGCATCGCCATTTGCTTTGTAATATTCCTTGAGAACAAAGGCTGTCTTGCTGTTCTATTTGTACCCCCTTGCGTCACCACAATGTACCTGGTAAGGATGTAATGAATGCTTTTTCATTTATTCTATTATTTATTCATCCATACTCTGTGTCCACAGGAACATAATATATCCCCAAATTTTATTCCAAAAATTCACTATTTATTCACTCTTATCCTACTCCCAAACTGCATTGATATACTGTGCCTCTGTTTCTCTGGCCTTTAAAATGAGAAGTTATATTTGGTTCTTCATAATAGTCACAAAATATCTGACCTCAGTTGAGACAAATAAAGCAAAGTAAGTTAAAGATAAAGTTTACAAACTCTGCTGATGAGGTAAACTAAAGGACAATTTAAAATATTCAGCATCCTGATGGAACCTCCTCCAAATGATGAAAAGCAGAGGTGAAATGTTCTAGGGCCATCTTATCAGGCTGGTGAACATCAAATGCTGCAGAAATCAGAAACTGAGATTGACCAAAAAAAAAAAAAAGTCTACATGGATTGCATGTTGGAAAATTAAATTTACAAAAATTAGAAGTATATTATATCAGAATTAAATACAAGATATTTTAAAGATAAATAAAGCATTATAATGGACACTATGAACACCACCTACCCCATCCATCTCTGAATATGACTTTTTCCTAGGCAGTAGAAATTGTTCATTGTTCAACTAACAGCTGAATTTAACTGCGGTAAAGAAAAATCTCCAGGTTGATTTTTTCTCCCATAACTTCAACTATCAGAATCAATATCTTGTTTTCTTCTGATCTTAAGTCCATTTCACTCCAATAATATCTCCTAAAGTTGGCAATAAGTTATTGGAGGGAGCTGTCATTTGTCTTAAACCTAAATTTCCTCATCCATAAAATGCAAATGATAGCATCTTCCTCATAGAGTTGTTATAAGAAGCAATTGAGACAATATGTGTAAAACATTTTCAAAATCTGAAAGCATTATATAGGCTATTATTAAGGAGACACTTTGGTGGTTCATAGATAGAACATTGAATTTGGAGTGGAGAAGTCTTCAATTCAAATCCTCCTTCAGACACTTACTAGCTCTACTTCCTCACTGATAAAATAGGAGTAATAACAGGATCTACTTCTCAGGGTTGTTAGGAGTATAAAATGGAAAAACATGTTTTGAGTACTTTCAAACATTAAAGTATTAGTAGTATGATGATGATTTTTAAACATTATGTTGAAAATTTATCTTTAAAAGGTCTAATTTCTCAAATTTATAAGAAAGAAGTCATTTCCCAATTGACAAATGGTCAAAGAATTTAAACAAGCAATTTTCAGATAAAGAAATCAAAGCTATCAATAGTCATGAAAAAATGTTCTGAACCACTCTCGATTAGAGAAAATAACTCTGAAGTACCACATCACACTTATCAGATTGGCCAATATGTCAGTAAAGGAAAGTGACAAATGTTGAAGGGGATATGCCAAAATTGGGACACTAATGCATTATTGATAGAGTTGTGAACTGATCCAACTATTCTGGAAAGCAATTTGGAACTATATCCAAAGGGCTATAAAATTATGCATACCCTATAATTCTGTAATGCTACTACTGGGTCTCTATACCAAAGAGATCATAGAAAAGGGGAAAGAACCTACTTGTACAAAAATATTTATAACAGCTCTTGGTGAAGAATTGGAAATTTGAGAGAATGTCTGTCAGTGGGAGAAAGGCTAAACAAATTTTGGTATATGTGGATGATAAAATGCTATTGTACTATAAGAAATGATAAGCTATGTGATTTCAGAAAAAAAAGATCTACATGAACTTGTGCAGAGTGAAAAAAGCAGAATCAAGAGAACATTACACACAGTAATAGCAATATTGTATAATGAACTGTGAAAGACTTAGCTACTCACAGCAATAATCTGGGATAATTTTGAAGGATTTATGGTAAAGAAAGCTATCTACCTCTAGAGAAAGGACTGTTGGAGTCAGATACAGACCAAGGTATACTATTTTCCATATTAGTTTATTTACAGTTTTATTTTGGGATTTGGGTTTTATATGAGTATTCTCTTACAATGGCCACAATGGAAGTATGTTTTGCAGAATAATACAATGTATAAGACTGATCAAATTACTTACCATTTCTGAGAGGGGGTAGAAAAGGGCGAGAGAAAGACAATCTGGATCTTATAATTTTGGAAAATGTATGTAGAAAATTGTTATTGCATGTAATTGAGAAAATAAAATATTTTTGAATAAAAAATAAGATTTAGAAGAAAGGTTATGTTGACCCAAATAAAGATTTAAAAGTGATATTAAATCTTAAGTTAAAAGATGAGGAATCGTAAAGATGCTGTTCATACACTATGGGATCATTAATGGTGAGCTAGGTAAACATCTCAGAGATCACATAGTTTAATCTCCATCACTGTACAGATATAAGAACAAAGACCCAGAAAGGATAAGTGCCTTGCCAAATGTTGGACAGATAGTAGTAGAACTGAGATTCTATCCCAGGTCTCAGATTCCAAAACCAGGACTGATTCTATTGAACCATGATGCTCCAAAGGAGGGAGGAAATCTATTTGTCTCAGGATGTTGTGAATAAGTTCATTGCAATAAAACACCAAGAGGAATGTATACAACTTTAATATCACCTCAGTTCCTGCAGAGGAGGCAAGGAGCAACTAGAAATGTACCCCTGGACAGCATGAAGGCATTTGGTAAAGATGTTAACTAATTGACACAGGGAATTAGCAAATGAAGGAATTAAATGAAAAGGACATCTTTCAAAATGATTGTTTGACTAAGAAAAGCTTGAAAAAGCATCTTTCATCTATAACTTTTAAAGTGCTTTTATGACCCTGACACAAATGAATTCCTGTTTAAAAACAGGAAAGCTGTGGCACTGAGATATTAAGTGGTCAGCCCAAAGTAAGACAGAGAAGCATGTGAGATAAGTGGTAATAAAATAGCAATGCTGTTTCTTCTGACTTTAGCTGGGTCACCTTCCCCTTAGACACCAATTTCTAGAGCAGGATAAAAGGTAAGGAATTTAATTTGCTTAAGTGTTATTCCCTCAGCCATGCATAGAAGTCATTAGTAATGTGCCACACTTAGCAAGTCAGTCAACAGCCATGACATATTGCCTACCTACATTTGTGCTTCTGTCAGTTAATCCTATTCACTTACGAAATAGTTCACAGGCCCCTGGGGGACTGTCAGTGCTGACAGCAGATGTGCTCATGCTCAAATGGAACACTGTGAGGTTGCAAAAACCTCCTTACACAAGCCCACTAAGGAGCAGAGATGTTCAAACTGGCAAGTTATGACTCATAGGCCTGTACTAGGGGGATTTTGATCAGATGGTCCTATGAGTTGAGCTCCAAAATGGCTTCATCCTTGTTCCACAGCCTCCAACTACTAACTTGAGACCACGTCAGAGACCATAATCTAGAAATTTTAACCTTTTCATTTCTGGAACTTCCACCTTTGGGACTCCCTGTCTTGGTTGAGAAAAGCCTTTCTTCTCCCACTACTTCAGGAAAACACTAGCTATTCTCTACTCCTCGGTTACCTTGACACCCATCACCTTTCCAACCATGCTCCTTCCAGTTCTGGGACCATGATTAGACACACTCTACCAGTGTTCCTAGAAGGGATGTATCAATCTATTCGCCAGTGGGCACTATCCTGGGAACTTTCTGCATGAAAGTGCCATGATTTCCGTGTGAGTTTTCTCTCTCTCTCTGTTAGATTATAAGCTTCTTGAGGGCAAGGGCTGTCTTTGCTGTTCTATTTGCATCCTTACTGCTTACCAGGTGCTTAATAAGCATTCTTTCATTCAATAGCATTGGATTGGCTCTAGTCTTTGTTCAGAGTAATCTGCCTTCAAGTCAATTGCTGAATCTCCTTGGAGGTTAGGGAATGTTAGAAAAGAGAAATATCGGCTAGCAGGCAGCCTCTCCTCAGTCTCTCTTTGCCCTACCTTGTGGCAGAGCTCCAAAAGATGGGTGAAGTTAGTGGCAGAAATATCCCTAGCTGCTTTGTGGGGCAGGGGCATGAGCAGTTGTGAAAACAAACCTCAACTTCATTGTTTCAGCAGTTATGCTGCTTCTGCCTCTAGTTGCCCAACGATACATTCTCGATCCCATCTTGTTAGGTGTATAGTTCTGTTTACCACCTGTCAAATATCTGTGTACTAGCTCATGGGTTCATTGTCCTGTTACTCCAGTCTGAGTATGATGTAGCGGAAAGTTCACTGAATTTGGAGTCAGAGAATCTTGGTTCAAATCTCAATTCTGCTACTTGCTATAACTATGATTCTATAAAAATCACTTCACCCCCTTTAACCAGTTTCAGTTTCTTCAATCTATAAAACTGAGGATGTTAGACTAAAATAATTTTAAGATTTCTTCAAATTCTAAATCAGCGGGGCAGCTGGGTAGCTCAGTGGAGTGAGAGTCAGGCCTAGAGACGGGAGGTCCTAGGTTCAAACCCGGCCTCAGCCACTTCCCAGCTGTGTGACCACGGGCAAGTCACTTGACCCCCATTGCCCACCCTTACCAATCTTCCACCTATGAGACAATACACCAAAGTACAAGGGTTTTAAAAAAAAAAATTCTAAATCAGCTCCTGAGTCCCATCTGCCTTCTGAACTCTTCTACATAGAAATCTCATCATTGGGGGTTAGGTGGCTCAGTGGGTTAACAGCCAGGCTTAGAGACAAATCCTGGGTTCAAATATGGCCCCAAACACTTCCTAACTATAAGATCCTGGGCAAGTCATGTAACTCCCATCGCCTAGCCCTACTGCTCTTCTGCCTTAGAACTAAAACACAGTATTGTGTCTAAGATGGAAGGTAAGGATTTAAAAAAAAAAAAGAAAAAAAGAAAGCCCATCATCACCTAAGAGACAGCACATATCTCAGAGGTTGAAATCCTTAGACAAGTAGCTATCCAAGCCTATACCTGAATATATCCTATTCCAATTTAGGGCATTACTAATTATTAGGAAGATTTTTATTATGTTGAACTAAAATCCACTTTTCAGCAACCTTTATCAATGGCTCCTTGTTATGTACTTTAAGATTTAAAAAATAATTCAGTGGAAAGAACAGTAAATCTGCGGTGAAAAGACTTGAATTTTGAATCCCACTTTGCCACATACTGGTTTCTATGATCATAGAAAAATCATTTAACTTCCCTGAGCTTCAGCTTCCTCACCTGTAAGGAAGAAGTTTGATTAGAAGGCCTGTGAAGTCCTTTCCAGATCTAGATTTATGATCCCTTTGGATGGAAGTTCCTCCTATTGTACAAACAACTAGGTAGTGCAGTGAGTAGCCATGTATCTGGAGTCAGGAAAACTTGAGTGAAATCTGAACTCTAACACTTTACCAGCTGTATGACTCTAGACAAACACTTTGCCTCAGTTTCCTCCACTGTAAAATTTGGATAATAATAGCACTTACCTCCCGTGGTTATTGTGGAGATCAAATGGGATGATATTGGTGAAGCATAGTAGTTGCTTAATAAATGCTCCTTTCCTTGAGCTTCTCTGTGATGGTGATTGCTTTTCCTGAGAAGATACCATCAACTCAATAAGGCAGGTGCCTGCCAGGTTTAGAACTATGATTGCCTTTGTTATGCAGATCTTTCAGCAGCAAAGCCTCTTTTCATCCCCTTTGTAAATAAACTCTAGATACAGTCATATTAGGACTCTGGCAGGAAAGGTGTTCATTGTTAGTCTATAACAATGAGTTCTGCCAACTGAAAGCCATATTTAACTGGCAGGAATCAGTAGTTAGCTGCTTTTAAGTGCTCTGTTTAAGATTAGATCTTAAGATCCTTTAAGATGATTTCTCTTAGGATATCCTATGCCTAGAGATTAGATGGTGTTGTTTAATATGACCATGTAACTGGATGACCATTTGGAAGATAGACGTGGAACCAGAAAGATTAGATTTAGCCAATCACACACCAAGAATCCCCAGACTGAATCAGTCAGAGATTATGGTCTCTTAAGATTATGGCAAACTTTCAGTCTTCTAGCCAACTTGTACCAGTAACCCTGAAATCAAGACTATTTTTTCTCTTTTAAAACCTTACTTTCTGTCTTAGTAACAACTCTAAGACAGAAAAGCAAGGGCTAAGCAAACTGGGTTAAATAACTTGCCCAAGGTCATACATACAGCTAGGAAGTATCTAAGGTCACATTTGAACCCAGGTCCTCCTAACTCCAGGCCTGGCACTCTATCCACTGTGCCACCTAGCTGCCCTGATCTGAACTATTTTTGAAAGTATTCCTTAGAAAGACCATGGAGCCCTAAGATTAAAAAGAAACTAGCCAAAGATTTTAGGTTCCCAGACTATGGATATATTGAGATCATGGAGTTAACTGGCACTTGGAGTATACCCCTTCTATAAAAGGGTCTCCAGGAAGCTACTCCAAGTTCAAGGTTCAAACCAAACCTCATGAGCCCCTACCAGTGTATTACTTTTTCTCTAGTCAAAGGACATGAGCCATGAAATTAATGAAAAAGCATAATGAGAAAAATTGAAATAGAATTTCTCTCCATAAATCTAGGGCACACTTCCTTATAGATACACACATCATCAGTGGAGAGAGTGGGTACATACAGAGATCAAGCATGAAGGACATTCAAATAGGGAATATAAGGCCAGGGCACTTGCTCAGAAAGGCAACTTCTGGCTATATGATGCTGCAAGATCATCATTATCTTCTGGTGATGTCATTATGCTGTTCTCACAGGACCTGCTCCCTTCTAGACTTAGATGAGATAAACATAGATGGGATAAAAAGATAAGATCCTTGTTCTCATAAGGAGATAAGCTGTCTCCACTGAGTACCTTGTTCCCAGTCTCTAGGTGATTGCTAAGAACAGGGGGTCAGCTGAGTGGCTCAGTGGATTGAGAGCCAGGTCTAAAGACAGAGGGTCCAGGGTTCAAATTTGATCTTAGATACTTTCTAACTGTGTGACTCTGGCAAGCCTCTTAACCCCCACTTCGTAGCTCTCAACTCTCTTCTGCCTTAGAACCCAGTACATAGTATTGAATCTGAGATGGAAGTTAAGGGTTTAAAAAAAATTGTTAGGGCACTGTTCTTAATACAGCTTCTGGGATCATATCTTCAGGGCCACCTAAAGGCCATCAGCTCAACATTGAACCCTTCCCTGATAAAAAAAAAGATAGAGCTATTATAAAAGATTATCGCTCTCTAATCATAGTTATCACTCCTAGCTAATAAGAGACAGATAGAGTAGCTCCAGGCAGAAAACAGTACCTGGGAGAGAAGGAGGACATGTACTCAAGTAGGAAATTTTGAGGCAAATGGAGAAAAGAAAGTAATCCTTTGGGAGGATATAGACTAGTGGTGTTGCTGCATATTCAGGGGTTTGAAGGGAGGGGAAGAAGATTCTACTGCGGCACAAATAACTTTGCCAGCTGTAGGAATTGTCTTGTTCTAGGAGTGAGGCACAATGAAAAAGGGAAATCACAGGGGGCAAGCCTTGTAAGGAAGTGGCAAAAACTGGCTAGAGGGGAAAGCCAAAAATGGATACCTTGAAAGTGTTGATTCCATGTGGAATACAGAGAATAGAGAAAGACTAGAGAATTGCTAGGGGTCATGAACCAGAGAATGACGTTCTAGAGTAGACAGAAAGAATGGATAATGGAGAGATAGAAGCTTTCTCTGGAAAGGGATGGAAAAAATTCAAATAAAAAGAAAGATTAATGAATAGGAATAGTTGAAGATAAGGGGAAAAGGGGAAAATCTATCTATTTGACTGAGAGAAGAAAGGGGTTAAAGTATTAAATAATCAGATAAAAGTAGGAAAGAAAAAGGAACTAAAAGACAAAACCCCAAAGGGAAAGGAAAAACTAATGGGAGGAGAGGTGAGGAGAAAAGAACCAGCAGGAATAGGGCCACATTAAAAAAAAAAAATAAAGCAACTAAAGAAATGTAGTACATGTGTTTATGTCAGAAGTGAAGGGGGGTGGTGGGGAATCACAGGTTAAAAAATAATATTAGAGACAAACAGAGGAAAATACAAACATAACTCTCCAGGCTGAGATAAAGTCTTTTAGACTAGTATGTCTGGGAGTGAGAGACAGCTGGATAATGAAGAGGATAGAGGGCTGAACCTGGAGTCATGAAGATATGAGGTCAAATCCAACCTCAGAGACTAGCTGTGTGATCCAGTGCAAGTCACTTCATCCTGTTTGTCTCAGTTTTTCTATCTGCCAAATGAGCTGGAAAAGGAAGTAGCAAACCTCTCTAGTATCTTTATCAAGAAAATTCCAAATTGGGTCATGAAGAATTGAAAATTATTGAAGCAACCAAATAGCAGCAGCAGCCATCTAGGACTGGAGATTTAAGCCCTCTGGTTTATTCAAATAATCTGAGCAAAAAACAAAAGGTAAGATAAAAATATAGGGTCATTATTCTCATAGGGTCATAGATTTAAAAGTTTTTTGAGTACAACTCCCTCATTTTACAGATGAAGGCCCCAAGACACAGAGAATTTAGGTGGCTTGCCCAGGATCACATAGCTAGCAAGCTTCTAGAGGGGAATTTGAAACTAGAGATCAGTGTCTTAATATCTATCATGCAGCCTTCTCCTCCTACCCAGCCCATCATTCCTGCCTTTGTGGTACATCTCTGCTAGCAGCCAGCAGAGCCTATATGTTTTGATCTTTTACTTAGCAAGCAAAACTTCAGTTTCTTTATACCTATTTTGGGGCACCAGTCACCTGCCCTGCCAATGTCCTGGAGGAGAAAGCCCACCAGGTGTCATGAAAGGAAATCCAGGAGTATGGCAAAGGTTTCTTTAAAGTTCACTCTCAAGAATTTTTTGCCTGGAGCCGGTAGCATACTGTTAGTCTCAAACTTTGATTTATCCTAGGGCCTTGGGAAATTACAGTTTGGTGGTAAGATAAAATAGTCCTTCTACTCACAATAAGTCCATCCTTAAGTGAACTGTGACATTCGATCAGAGTCCTGAGGAAGGAGGTTGGTCAGGTCAGAAGTTTGGCAAGCAGGGACTCATTAGGCTAGGTAGTTTTAGGAGTGGTCAGTCAATATGGCCTTGTTAGGGGTAGTAATTGGGTAGCAATGGCTCCAGCAGTACAATTCTGTTTAAACAGCCACATGAGTTATAGTACTTCCCCAAACCTAATTTGGATGAGTCATCTCCTCCTAAAAAGACTCCACTGAAGCACTCAGAACCTTATGGTCAAGTAGGGTCTACCAACAAATATTTTCTGAGAGTAGGGCAGCTTAGAGCATTAGTGTCAAACTCAAATAGAAACAGGCTCATTGGACATAAGGATCCCAGTGGGCTATATATTGATAGTTTTCAAAATGGAACACCATGTTTTATGGTATTTTAATTTATTTTGTTAAATGTTTCTCAATTACATTTTAATCTTACTCAGAAGTCTTGTGACTTTGTGTTTGACATTCCTGCTTTAGGAGATTTTATTTACAAGAGGGAGGGAGTATAATCCCCTAATGAATAAGACTTAATAAGACAAATTCAAGCAGAAGAGAAGAAAGTATAGGCCTAGTAAGTTACCACTCTTCTTCCCACTTTAAAAAAATTATCAACATGGAAAAAGAGTGGAAGGCAGTTCAGTGTAGTGGAAAGAGTATAGGATTCAAATCATTAAGTCTGATTTCACATCCAAGTTTTGTTATGTAATATTTGTATGATATCAAATAAAATACTTCCTCTCTAATCTCTTTATCTATTAAATTATATCTAAAACGACTTATAGACACATAGGGAAGTCTTGTGACCTTATATAACTCAGGGTAAAATAGGCATGGCCATTAGCATCAGCCAGCCCTTTACTAGAAGTTCCATGGAGTGAAAGAGGAAAGACTGGGCTGTGAGTGAATATGTAAGCAATTAGAGGTGTGGCACAGGCCTTGTTGTTCAGTCGCCTTTCAGTCATGTCCAACTTTTCCTGACTCCATTTGGGGTTTTATTGGCAAAGATACTGGAGTGGTTTGTCATTTCCTTCTCCAGCAGTGCAGGCCTTAGTCATATGGAATAGCTATGTAAGGTACTGGTTCTTCTGCATGTGATTAGCCTGGTTGATGAAAGGAGCAGAAAAAGAACATTGTATGGGGAAAACTGAAGGGAAAAAAAACTTGAGAAGGAAAGAAACACAACTCTTCAGATAAAAAGTTTAGGAGAGACAGGTTACTCTAAGGATCAAATAGATAATGTGGTAAGAGAACCTGTTTGAAGATGGAACAAGGTCTGAAGTCATAATAGCTGCCAACAGCTAATTTGCATGAGATTTTTAGATTTTGAAGGTCATAACTGACAAAATAATAAATAATAAATAAAGTTTTGGATAATAGGGAAAGATTCTATAAAGGATTGTTGTCATCATATCTGACTGAAAGGTAGTTTTCTTGAATTCTACAATTTAAGATAAAGATGAGCCACTGACCAACAAGAGGCTCTGATTTGAGACAGTGGAAGATGTAGGAACACAGAGAAATTTGGAGAATAAGATAGACAGCTCTTTTTTGTAGTGGTAAAGAATTGGAAACAGAGGAGTTGTCCATCACTTGGGGAATGGATGAATAAGTTGTGGTATATGGTTGTAATGGAGTACAATCGTGCTAGAAATGCTGAGCAGGATGAGTTCAGAAAAACCTGGAAAGACCTAGATGAATTTATGCAAAGCGAAGTGAGCAGAACCAGGAGAACAATGTGTTCAGCAGCAGAAGTATTTTACTATGATCAACTGTGAAGGACTAAACTTCAAAGATAACCACTAGGGACCCATGACGAAAATGCCATCCACAGTCAAAGAAGAAGAAACTGTTGGAGTCCGAGTGCAGATCAAAGCATGCCATCTTCCACTTTATTTCTTTCATGAGTTTTTTAATTGTATGTGTGATAAATATCTTCTATCACATATATGGAAATATGTATTACATGAAAGTACTGATATACTCTATATAGAACTATTTACTTCCCAAACTGAGAGAATGGGAGGGAAAGAGAAAATCTAAATCCTAAAATGCCAGAAAACAATGTTTCTTTTATGTAATTGAAAACATAAATATTGTTAAAAAGAGAGAAAATAATCCATAGAAAAAGATATACAACTAGAAGCTAAAAAAAAGTAAGTAGCATCCAGGAGTCAAAAAAGCAGAGGAAAGAAGAGGTTGAAGACATCAATGAAGACAGTGACTATATTACTTATACTGGATTACTCCCTGCCCTGCCCAGACCTCTGCTTTGATAGGAAACTGATGATCGAGAGAGAGGGATTGCTGAGCTGGAAAAAGGCTGGATCAGCTAGACAGCGCTTTATCTGCTGCGCTGAGTAGAGGAGAACTGGGTGCTGTTCCTGTGTACAGAGCTGTCTAAAGTTATTGATTTTAACTTTCTATCTACAGCCTGAGAAAGTGAAAACCTCTCAAAGATGCCCCAATGCCTTCTGGTTTGAGAAGGAGAAATAGAGGGAGAAGTTAAGTTTTGCATCTGTATTTGCTATGAGTTATGTTTATTGAAGGCAGGAGTACACTCTCAATACTTAGACTTTCTTCTCTCTCTCTCTTTTTATTTCACCCTTACCTTCCATCTTAGAATCAATACTGGGTATTGGTTCTAAGGCCGAAGAGTGGTAAGGGCTCCAGTGATGGGCAAACTATTTCCTGCAGGCATAGTTTGCCCATCACTGCCTTAAGCAATTCTCCATGCCCCCACATCCAGATGTAGTTATTAGGGAATTGCTTAAGGCAGTGATGGGCAAACTACTGCCTGGATCTGGCCCGCGGGGAATAGTTTGCCTGTCACTGGAGGCAATGGGGGTTAAGTGACTTGCCCAGGGTCACACAGCTAGGAAGTGTCTAAGGCCAGATTTGAACCCAGAACCTCCCATTTCTGGACCTGGCTCTCAATTCACCGAGCCACTCAGTCGCCCCCACTTTCTTCTCTTCTGATAGCAGAGGCTTGAATTTGTCTTTTTAAGTCTTATTCAACAGGGAACATATTTCCTCAGTCCTGAGAAGCTGATTGGAGAAAGCAATCATGTTGAATAAAGAGATGGATAGGCTTTTTTGCACTGCCCAGATAACCAGCCTGAACAGTTTTTAAGAGTTCTCTGGTTAAAGTTTTCTTGATGATAATGTAACTCTATGTTCTCTAGCTGCTGACCATCAGGAAGGAAGCTAGAGAATCAGTGTTTGTATTTACAGCTCCTTCCACCAGTGTGGTGGTTTCAGTTGGTTACTCACAACAGTGATAGAATATTATTAGTTTTTTTGGTCCAGAGGACTGTGGTAATGTAAACTTTTCAGAAATAGTTTTGGCAGCATTTTCTGATTTGATTTTTGTTCTGAGATTCCACCCCCATCATAACATTTATAGGTCCAGACATAACATAACAGCTTACACAAGGATTTTTATTAGCATGTTTTAATCAACTTTAACTAAACAATAATTTTCACAAGAGTTTTATGACATCTGTTAACATAAGAATTTGGCTGAACCATAGAACTTGGCTGGGGGTTGTTTAGCAGGTGATTGTGCTATCATTTCCCACAAATAGAAGTAGCATTCATTTAGGATACTTAAAGAGGAGAAAGGGTGTTTATATTTGCTGGTATGTTTAGAAATTAGCCATGGAAACATACTATTCTTGGGCATTTGAATTCTAGATATGACAGAAAGATAGATCCAGGTAAAACAGTGGCATGAAGTGGAAAAGTATGTTGATGGTTGTTTTGGTGCTCTTGCTCTTCTGCTTGTTGCATTATTATGTGTCCCACTGGGGATGCTGACCCTCTGGGAAAGCACCAAGGAGAAGAATTATTACGAGTGTTGTTTTTCATCTTTGTAACTCTGGAACCTCTGGAAAGTCCTACTCCAGTGCCTCATTATGGTTTAGAGGTGACTCTGGGTTCTGAAAGGCTATAGCAGCTGAGCACAAGCTTTACCCTACTTGGGTAACAATTCCTCTGGAATACTTCATCTTGCAGTAACATTCTCAAGTTGGATCCTCAGAGGGCAGCTGCTACTCTCAGATTCTAGGGGATATATTCCTTTTTTTTTTAACACCTTTTCTTTCCATCTCAAAATCAATATATTTTTTGAAGTATAGATATACTTCCTGCTTTTTTAATTGATGAATTAAGAAAATTTTTCCATGGTTACATGATTCATATTCTTTCCCTCCCCTCTTCCCACTTCCCTCCTAAAGCCAACATGCAATTCCACTGGGTTTTACATGTGTCAGTGATCAAGACCTATTTCCATATTATTGATATTTGCACTAGGGTGATCATTTAGAGTCTGCATCCCCAATCATATCCCCATCAACCCATGTGATCAAGCAGTTGTTTTTCTTCTGTGTTTCTGCTCCCACAGTTCTTTCTCAGGATATGGATAGTGTTCTTCCTCGTGGGTCCCTCAGAAATGTCTTGGATCATTGCATTGTTGCTAGTAGAGAAGTCTATTACATTCTATTGTGCCATAGTGAATTTATCTCTATGTATAAGGTTCTCCTAGTTTTGCTCCTTTCATTCTGCATCAGTTCCTGGAAGTCGTTCCAGTTCACATGGAATTCCTCCAGTTCATTATTCCTTTTAGCATAACAGTATTCCATCATCAGCAGATACCACAATTTGTTCAGCCATCCCCCAATTGAAGGGCATACCCTCAATTTTCCAGTTTTTTGCCACCACAAAAAGCATGGCTATAAACATTTTTGTACAAGTCTTTTTCCCTATGATCTCTTTGGGGTATAAACCCAGCAGTGGTATGGCTGGGTCAAATGGCAGACAGTCTTTTAAAGCCATATGGGCATAGTTCCAAATTGCCATCCAGAATGGCTGGATCAATTAATGTCCCTATTTTGCCACATCCCCTTCAACATTTATTACTTTCCTTTGCTTAGAATCAATATTATGTATTGGTTCCAGGGCAGAAGAGTGATAAGGGCTAGTTAAATGGAGTTAAATGACTTGCCCAGGGTCACACATCTGGGAAGTGTCTGAGGTCAAAGCTGAACCCAGCACCTGGTCTCTAGACCTGGCTCCAATCGACTGAGTCACCTAGCTGCCCAGGATATTCCGAATACTGAAGCTCACAGGCGCCTGTTAGTATTCTTTCCATTAACAATCAATTAATAGTCACAATTAGTTTCTGTAAAAGTATTTACTAATATTTCATGGTAAGAATGGTAGCTATAGAATATCCTCCCTGTAATCCCAGAGCATACCCCCCTACAAATACACATAGCATACAGAAAAAGTGTACACACAGAATAATGAAGTAATGAGGCCCACATGTGGTCAAAGCAGATCACGGTGTAGTTTTTTCCCTCAGTGTTTTTTCTCTCTTTGAAAAGTCCCAACAAAGCTCAGTTGTGATAGCCAGAGGCCAACTCTTTCTTGAGTTCAGAATTACTTCATTCTTTGCTGACCAACATCTTGCTCCTAGAAGCTGTTTCTTCCCAGAGTGATTGCTTCTCTGGATCCACATCTGTAAACAGTGTATATAGCTCTGTACCCTGCTGGATGCAGTGTCTCTACTAGTTAAAAATATGCTTCAAGGCAACATAGCTAATGCAGAGGGAGGACAGAGAAATTCTCTCCTCCCCACAAGGGACATTCCCTCTGAAAGGTTGGGTATTCCTCCTCTATTTCTCACACTTCTATATTATTAATACTTTATTCAAGAAAAGAATCAATAAGCATTGGACAAGGTGAGCTCCAAATAACATCACAACAAAGTGAAATTGATTACATTTTAACCAATGGAAAATGAATCATAGCTGCTGTGTGAATCATTACCCACATCAGTAGTATATCATCGACTTGTTAGAGCAAAGAACTGGAATAAATGATGTCACCAGGGAAATGTATAAGATGAGCTAGTTATATGGCAAAGGCAAGGTATAATAGACAAACAGCTCATGGGATGCATTTGGTATTCTTGTATTGTGAGGAGAAATCAAGGCAGGTCCACAGAAACAGGGTCAGAAACCCTGTGATGAACGTGTGAAAGAGTTGTGCAGGTACAGATGGATTTCAATCTGTATTGTTGGAGAGAAGTAGAATTAATATATCTCATTTGGTCTTCCCAACAGTCTTGGGAAGTATGGGCTATTATTATTCCCATTTTACAGATAAGGAAACTAAGGCAACATAGGTCAAGTGACACCTAGGGTTACACAGCTAGTAGGTGTCTGAGGCTGGCTTTGAATTCTTTATAAATGTTTGTGGAATAGAAAAGTGTTCTTTACCTCAAGGACAATGTGAATTCAGTCAGTGAACTTTTGATTAAGCCTTTTGAGATTCCTTCCATTACTAAAGGCATGCCTAAATAGGCCCCAGATGTGACAATAACCCCTAGTGTCTCCAGTTTTAAAAAAAGAAAAGGGATTTTTAATTGACTTCACTTATAAATATGTATCCTCCTTGAAAACATCACTTTTTGGGGAGGAATCAGGGGAAGGTCAGAGGAGGAACCTGTCCCCTCAATGACAGGATATCTTAAGTTGACTAAGGCAGGGGATCTCTGAACTAGAGGTTTAAAAACTTTTCATTGTCCAGGTTCAATAACAGTGCCTGTTTTTATTCATATCCACCCTACATAAAACAAGCCTTCAGTCTTCAATGATTCTCAAAGGCTATTTCTAGAATCTTCTAGTTCCATCAAACATTAATTTGGATTTGGAAAGCAAAGACTTAGAATTGACATCTTTATTGTTTTGAATAATAGCATCAGGGCCAATACAAATTCCCTAGTTACTGCTGGGAAGAAAAATGTTCAGGATCCTGGAGACCACTTAATCTGAATTTAAGGGGTCTAATCAGAACTGAAGAAACTTTGAGAATGTACTTATACTTGGACTACAATACATTTAACTCCCTATGAAACAGCATTAGTTTTTTTTCTACCTATAAAAAAGAATGACAGGAATACAGTGAAATTCATTATCTGTCACAATTTTCAGTTTATATGGGAAAAAATTTTATAACAAATTGCTACAGGTCTAATTTCTCCAATATATAAAGAGCTAAGTCAAATTTATAAGAATCCAAGTCATTTCCCAATCAATAAATGGTCAAAGGATATGAATAGGCAGTTTTCAGATAAAGGAATCAAAACTATTAATAATAATAATAAAAAAGTTCTAAATCCCACTTGATTAGAGAAATGCAAATTAAAACAACTCTGAGGTACCACCTTGCACCTAGCAGAGTGGCCAATATGACAGTAAAGGAAAATAATAAATGTTGGAGGGAATGTGTCAAAATTAGGACACTAATGTATTGCTGATGGAGTTGTGAATTGATCCAACTATTTTGGAAGACAATTTGGAGTTATGCTCAAAAGGCTTTAAAAAATGCATACCTTTTGATCCGGCAATATTACTACTAGGTCTATAACCCAAAGCGATTTAAAAAATGGGAAAGGACCCATTTGTATAAAAATATTCATAGCTGTACTTTTTGTGGTGGCAAGGAATTGGAAACTAAAGAGATATCTCTCAGTTGGGGAATGGCTGAACAAAATGTGGCATATGATGGTGATGGAATACTATTGTGCTATAAGGAAAGATGAACAGGATGATTTCAGAAAGAGCTGGGAAGACCTATGTGAACTGATGCAGAGTGAAATAAGCAGAACCAGGAGAACAATAATTGAAATACTGTGGGACAATCAAATGTGATAGACTTTGCTACTAGCAGCAATGCATTGATCCAGGACTATTCTGAGAGCGTAATCAAAAAGATTGTATCTACTCCTAGAGAAAGAACTGCTGGAGTATAAATGCAGATGAAAACATATGATTTATCACTTGTTTATTTGGGTATATGATTTGGGGTTCTGATTTTATAAGATTATTCACTTATAAAAACAAATAATATGGAAATTTTTCGTGTAATGATATATGTATAACCCAAGTTGAATTACTTGCCAACTCCAGGAAGGGGGAGGGGGAAGAAGTGAGGGAAACAATATGAATCATATAACTTTGGAAAATTTCTGTGAAAATCTGTCATTAAAATAAAATAAAGATAAAAATAATAAACAATTTCAGTTTGTAAACCTCCCAGGTTAGTTTTAGTGCCCAGGTTCCCCCACCCCAACTCATGAAGTAAGACCCTCAAGTACTTTGTGAGTCTACATCCACTGAAATCATAATTCTTAAGCTCCCACCAATGGATTTATCTTTAATGAAAAGATAAAGCTTACAATTAGTTCAAAGTAATGACATTTATTAAAATGGAAATAGTAAAACAGGTAGAAATAAAATGTTTCTCCTGTAAATATAGGGCACACTTTGATGCAAATACATTAGTAAGAAGAGCTGACACAAGTAGTACTAGGTGGTTAGAAGAAAGAGGATCAGAAGGAAGGGAAATTTGTTCATGATGGCATGAGAATTCCAGAGAGCACAGGAAAAAGGATGGGCAAAATTGGAAGGGGATGTAGGTTAGATAAGATTGTGGAGGGGCACTCATATAAACCACATGTGTGCAGGGATCTATACACAGAGAACAAATAGGGAACATGCATGTTAGAGGGTGAATTAAGGCCTCCCCATCAGTGGCTATAGGGACAATGATCTCTTTTAGTGAAGTCATCCCTCACTGGCTATATGAATGTGGCATTTTCTGTTTTCAGATTCCAGCTTCAGCTGAAGACCTTGGCTATCTCTTCCTCATGAAGAGTAGGTTCTAAATCTAGCCTCACACTTGGACTTTTTCCTCCCTTCAAATTTTTAGCTTCAGAAACAAATTGTTCTGGAAAAGAGAACTTTTTTTTAAAAAGTGAATTTAAATTTTTTGATTCTACCCTTAAAGAAATGTTGGTAGGTGTTGAACTTAGAGAATGCGGCTCTGATAAGCACACAAGTATTAGTTTTTGTAGGGCTTAAAAAATGTGATATGAATGTGTGTTTCGATGTTAGTGTGCTAATGCAGATCATTTATTTCCTCAGTAGGATTTTGTTTTGTTTTCTAATTTTTTTTTACTTGAAAGAATATCTATTTTGCTCCATAATCATTCTTGCTGAATTTTTTGAAGAAATTGTACTTCAGTCATATCAATGAAAATAAAAGGCTATCTATCCTTTTGTATAAATCTGGCCTCAGATACTTCCCTAGCTGAGTTGAGATAAGTTTTGCTAAGTAACTAGTTGGTCCCCTCAAGTCTGTATTTTCTTTGAGTTGAGCTTTGAGATCTAGGGTTTTCCATTTCTTTGTCAGAAATCTCACCCTACTTTTCTGTGAACCTCTCTTATGCTTTTTTATTTTAATTTCTGAAATTAGATGATTTATGGTTATTATTCACATAAGGGTTAATCACCCTATAACTACAAAACAGGTTTCAAGGTACCTCAGTTTTGCAACTCCATATCTCTTCTGTTCTTCCCTATAATTGAATAGACTAAGGGAAGGCAAAGCTAAGCTTGGGTAGCAAGGTTGAAATCTCTTTTATCTGTCCAGCTTTATTCACAACTTGCCATATGTAAATAAGATCAGCCAAAAGGCTCTATTACCTTCTTTAAAAAGAAAATCTTCCAGAGGAGAGGGGAAGCATTTGCTTTAAATGAAGCCATCACTCATTGTTGCAAGCTAATAACAAAACACCCTCAATAATGTAAAGACACCCTATGGGATTTCCTAGAGTGGAGGAAGGCTCTTCTCACAGAAGAATTAAAAATAAAACACCTTAGGGGCAGCTGGGTAGCTCAGTGGAGTGAGAGTCAGGCCTAGAGACAGGAGGTCCTAGGTTCAAACCCGGCCTCAGCCACTTCCCAGCTGTGTGACCCTGGGCAAGTCACTTGACCCCCATTGCCCACCCTTACCAATCTTCCACCTATGAGACAATACACCGAAGTACAAGGGTTTAAAAAAAAAAACACCTTAAAAAATGCTCATGGAAAACTAATCTCCGAAGTAAATTTTTCTTTCCTGAGCTTAGAAAAACAGACTTTTTTTTAACATTTATTAATATTCATTTTTAACATGGTTACATGATTCATGCTCCACCTTTCCCCTTCAACCCCCCCTCCTGCACCCCCCCTCCACCCATGGCCGATGCGCATTTCCACTAGTTTTGTCATGTGTCCTTGATCAAGACCAATTTCCAAATTGTTGGTAGTTGCATTGGTGTGGTAGTTTCGAGTCCACACCCTCAATCATGTCCACCCCGACCCATGCGTTCAAGCAGTTGTTTTTCTTATATGTTTCCTCTCCTGCAGTTCTTCCTCTGAATGTGGGTAGCATCTTTACCATAAATCCCTCAGAATTGTCCTGGGTCATTGTATTGCTGCTGGTACAGAGGTCCATTACATTCAATTTTACCACAGTATATCAGTCTCTGTGTACAATGTTCTTCTGGCTCTGCTCCTTTCTCTCTGCATCGCTTCCTGGAGGTCTCTCCAGTTCGCCTGGAACTTCTCCAGTTTATTATTCCTTTTAGCACAATAGTATTCCATCACCCGCATATACCACAGTTTGTTCAGCCATTCCCCAATTGAAGAAAAACAGACTTAAAAATAGTTGTTAGCCAATCATTTTTCAATTGTGTTTTACCCTTCATTACCCCACCATTTGGGGCTTTCTTGGAAAAGATAATGGAGTTATTTGCCATTTCCTTCTCTAGCTCATTTTCTAAATGAGCAAACTAAGGCAAACAGGATTAAATGACTTGCCCAGGGTCACACAGCTAGTATGTGTCTGAAAATAGTATCTCCCAGTAATAAAATTACTTTCAGGATATTTTGTTTTGAAGATTTCATTCCAAATGCCTTTAGGAATCTTTAACCTTTTTCAAAAGCCTTTTCATGTACTGATTAAGGGAGAGATGTGTTTTCCTAGACTATTACCTTGAATAGCTAGCCTTGATTTGCGAGGAACTTCCTTTTTTCCTGAGTTAAAATTATACTTTACATGACACCTGGTACACTTTTTTTGTCCGATGCTTAGTTTGGAAAGTTTTATTGTTGACACAAGCAAAGTCCAGGTGACTTGGCACCACACAGGTTTGAGTTGCTTCAGCAGATGTATTTCCTTCTGCTACAACCATGTGTTTCAGTCAAAATACTTGGAGAAACATTCTCCCTTGCCACATGGGGAGTCTTAGCAGAAAAACATATACAGGTTTAGTAACTTAGCCATTTTAGATTGTAATTCTAGTTTTTTGACACCAGAGTGTGCAAGGGTTGGGGGTTTATAAAATTATCAAAACAAAACTAATTATAATGAATCTTAGCTAAACATTTATATACACAAACATATTTTTGTCACTAAAATTGTACTCTATTGTGGCATGGGCATGATCTTGGGCTCTCAAAGATCATGCCAGCAGAGGATGAGCTTTGGCAGCATCCCCTACCCCAAACTGGAACGATTTAGCCCTAGTGATGGACTGCGTCTCTTTTGTAAGAACCAGCCTAGTGCCATTTAGAGAGGCACAGCACCAACTTAAGTATAAGGTGATGAAATTTTTGGCCACCACTATTCTTATTTATTTATATATAAAATGAATGTACATATCTCAAATGCTTCTAGAGTGGAAAAAAGGAGAAAAGGTCATGAATCACATAGTATTAGTCTAAGTCTAAAAAGTTTGAGAATCCTTGCTACATGGATTTCACTAAAATGACTGTAAATTCATTGATTTAACATAAAACCAGGGGCAAGATTTGGGTTAGTAACTGATTACCCAATTATTCTTACAGAAAGCTGGCAACCTCTAGAACTGGAATACTATCTCCATTTATTTACTTGTGTGTTTTCCATAAAACAAGAAGATAGATTCTTATCAAAGGCATTTTCCCCCAGTTTTATTGATGTTTATTTTTACAAGACAAACATTTACATATTATTTCTACTTTATGAGAGGTTTCATAACAAAGTTGTGCAGTTAAGTTAAATAATATAGTGATTTTGTCTGAAAGTTCATAAAATTTTACATCTGTAATACCCCATCAACATTCTATTTTTAAAAGTGAACAAAAATCCATTTATTTTCTCTGCTTTCTACCTTTCACCCCATTTTAAAAAGGAAAAGAAAAAACACTAATCTCTTATGATAACAGTGCAGTCAACCAAAAAAAATCTCCCCTTCCCTCCCATGCCATGTACAAATATATGTGTATATGTGTACAAATATATCATACATATGCATATGTACATATATACACATATTTTCAAACAACTATATATAATATATTCAGCATGTGTATAGATATACACACACATAAACATATCTATTTGTTCAGCTTTTTTTAGTTGTGTCCAACTCTCTGTGATATCCCATTTGGGTTTTTCTTGGCAAAGATACTGAAATGGTTTGCCACTTTCTTCTTCAGCTCATTTTGCCAATGAGGAAATTGAGGCCAACAGGGTTAAGTGACTTGCCCAGGGTCATACAGCTAATAAGTCTCAGAGGATGGATTTGAATTCATGAAGATGACCCTTCTTGATTCCGAGGCCAGTGTTCTTTCCACTGCACCATGTAGCTGATACACATGCACGTGTACACACGCACACACACACACACACACACACACACACACAATCCTTGTTGCGCACTTTAGATTTCATTTCATCACCTTTCTATAATGGATAGCATGTTTCATCATCAGTCTTTTTCAATCAATCATGAATGTCACTGAACTGATCATAGCTTATAGCTTTCTTTTTAATTTTATTTTTATTTTCAGTTCTAAATTCTTTCCCTCCTTGATCCCCCTTACCTTAACCATTGAGGATGCAAGAAATAGAGTACCCATTAAAAATATGAAGTCATGCTAGTCACATTTCCACATTAGCCACATTGTATGTGGGGAGGTGGGAGAAACAAAGAAAATAAAGAGGAAAAAATACATTTCAATCTGCATTGAGTTCATCAGTTCTCTGTTTTGGGGTAGATAGCATTTTTCTTCATGATTCCTGTGGAATTTTTGGTTGATTATTGTATTGATATGAATTACTATGTCTTCCATATAGTTGATTATCTTTACATTATTGCTATCACTATGTTCATTCTTCTCCTGGTTCTATTCACTTTACTTTGCATCAATTTATATGTCTTTGAGATTTTTCTGACAACTTACTCTACATTATTTTTTACAGAACAATAGTATTCCATTGCATGCATTTTAACTTGTTCAGCCATTTCCCAATTGTTGGATATCCCCTCAGTTTTCAATTCTTTGCCAGCAAAAAAAAAGCTACTGTAAATATTTTTGTACACTTGAGTCTTTTTCCATTTAAAAAAAATGTCTCTGGAGTTTAGATCTAGTAGAGAATCATTGGGACAAAAGGTACATGCAATTCTATAGCCCTTTGGGCTTTGTTCCAAATTGTTCTCCAGAATGGTTGAACCAAGCTCCCGGTTCTACCAATAATGCATTTGAGTATTTATTTTCCCACTTTTCTAGAATTTGTCACTTTCCTTTTCTGCCATCTAAATCAATCTGGTGAATGTGAGGTGATACCTCAGAATTATTTTAATTTGCTTTTGTCTATTTGTAATTTAGGGCATTTTTTTTGGTTATTGATAGCTTTGTTTTCTTCCTCTGAAAATGGCCTATTCATAACTTTTGACCATTTATCAGTTGGGGAATTACTTTTACTTTTATAAAATTGACTCAATTTACTATATATATTTAATGAGTGAGACCTATATCAGAGATACTTGATCTAATTCCTTCCTGTCTCTTTCCTTTTTCTTGCTTTCCTTCCAATTTTGGCTGCATTGGGTTTTTTTTGTTTGTTTTTTGTTTTTTTATGAAAAACCTGTTCAACTTAACATAATCAAAATTTACTTCCTGTAACCCTTTCAATCTCTTGTTTTGTCATGAATTCTTCTTTTAACCATAGAACTGACACATAATTTTTCCATTCTCCCCTAATTTGCTTATATCACCATTCATTTCTTTTTTTTTTTAAACTCTTACCTTCTGCCTTAGAACCAATAAGACAGAAGAGTGGTAAGGGTTAGACAATAGGAGTTAAGTGACTTGCCCAGGGTCACACAGGGGGGAAATGTCTGAGACCAGATTTGAACCCAGGCCTTCCTGTCTCTAGGCCTGGTTCTCAATCCACTGAGCGACCTAACTGCCCTCATCACCATTCATTTCTAAATCATATACCCATTTTGAGCTTATCTTGGTATGTGTCATAACATGTTGGTCTATGTCTATTTTCTACCAGTCTACTTTCTGGTTTTCCAATAGTTCTTGTTAAATGGTGAGTTCTTTGGGTTTATCAAATATTAGATTTGCTTTAGCTTTCCAAGTTGTTTTTTTTAACTGTTTTGTTATATAAATTATTCTTATTCTGTTTATTTCATTCTTTACTAGTTTATATAAGTCCTTGAAATTGTTAATTTTTATAATGTTGATGGCATCTAGATGGCACAGTAGATAGAATGCCAGGCCTAAAGTCAAGAGAACTCATTTTTCTGTGTTCAAATTTGATCTCAGACACTTATTATTTTTTTTGACACAGGACAAGTCACTTAACCCTGTTTTCCTCAATTGTGCATCTGTAAAATAATCAAGAGAAGGAAATGGCAACCCACTCCAGTGTCTTTGCTAATAAAATTCCAAATGAGATCAAACATGACCAAAAATTCCAAAAGAGTCGGATGTGACAAATGACTGAATGACAATAATCTCATATCACTCTTTCCATGTCTTTTTGAAATCTTCTATTTCCCCATTTCGCATACCACAAAATATTATATCACATTCATATTCAACAACTTATTTAGCCATTTATTGAACATTTTTGACAAAGGCATTTGCTATCATACCAGAGGAGGTGCAGAGCAGAGTCTAAGCCCAAGAGGGATTCCTTATAGTTGGTGATGTTTTCCAGATGCTTCTGTTTATAGTTGACATTATATTGATTACATTCTCCTAAATGACATACATGATCACTCTACTCAGTTCTATATACAGAAAAAGTCAGAGGCCAAGAATGTTTATTATTCAAATTATTTTATACAATTGAATAGATGACCTATAGAGCTTATTTTTCAGATACTTCAAATTGACATTGATGTGAGCCATAATTTAACAAATGCAGGAGAGAAGGCTAGTTTGCTTTTGGGCTATAGTATAGTTCTTTTAGTGACCTCAAACTTTACCTTGAAATGAAGACCCATTTTTTTTCAAATACCAATATTTTTTCAGGGATGTTGTATCCATGTGGTATAGAACATTACAATTTCCAAAGCAATGAAGTTGAGGATCATCCAAAGGATAGATTTGTGTGGGGGGAGTACACTCAAATTGTAACAGATTATTGATGAGGAATTGTACTAAAGTAGTATAAAGGATATTATTAAAGTCATAAATAACAACAAGAAAAAAACAGACAATTTTAAAGAGAGGGGAAGAAGGGAGGATAGAAATCCAGATGAATTGTCTTTAGGTTCCCTTCATAGCGACACAATGTAAGAAAAATCAAGTAGGTGGTTCAGTGGATTGAGAGCCAGACCTGGAGAGAAGTCTTGAATTCCAATCTGACCTCAGATACTCATGGTATAGGCATCAAGTATTATGTAGGCAAGGGATAGCTATGTGGTACAGTGGATAGAGAGCTGGATCTGGAGTTAGGAAGACTCATCTTTCTGAATTCAAATCTGTCTTTAGATATTTAATAACTATGTGACTGTGGGCAAGTCATTTAACCCTGTTTGCCTCAGTTCTTCATTTGTAAAAGGAGCTAGAGAAGGAAAGGGCAAAAAAAAATCCTCTAGCATTTTTGCCAAGAAAACCCCAAATGGGGCCATTAAGATTTGGGCACAACTGGAAGGACTAAACAACAACAATAAATACAGTGGGCAGCTAAGTGGCGCAATAGACAGTCAGAAAGACCTGAGCTCAAGTCTAATCTCAAACACTTATTTACAGGTTATGGGACCCTGGACAAGTCACTTGACTTCAGTTTCCTCCTAAGAGAAATGAAGTTAACAATAGCACCTATCTCCCAGGGTTGTTTTGAAGATAAAATGAGATAATAATTGAAAAGTGCTTTGAAAATCTTAAAGCACCACATAAATACTAGTTATCATTATTATAATATTTAGTGAACCCTTTTGTAGTGAACTTATGGGAGGATAAAGTTAGGGTCACACAATGGCAGACATGGATGGATCACGAACAATACTGTTGGAGAGAATATTAACTTTGTTGTTACTGATCAGTTGTTTCAGTTGTGTCTGATTCTTCACGGACTCATTTGGAATTTTCTCAGCAGAGATATTGGAGTGGTTGGCCATTTTCTTTTCCAGCTCATTTTATGGACAAGAAAACTGAGGCAAAAAGGGTTTAAGCGACTTGCCCAAGGTCACACAGATAGGAAGCATCTGAAGCCAAATTTGAACCCAGTTAGATCTTCCTGACTTCAGGACTTTGTCCACTGAGCCTCATGGCTGCCCAAATACTGACATCAGCAATATCCTAAAACTACTGGAATATTGGGATCAACGATGAGGGAGAAGAGGAAGGGAAAGGGTGTAGCAACTCTTCCAAGAAAGGAGAATAAAGGGGACCACTGTCCATGAGCCACTATTCTGAGAAACTATTATGGGCTCCTGGGATCTTTAAACCAAGAATTAGGAGACTATGTGGTATTAGATCATACTAACGTATATGCATAATCGGTACCTGTGCATTCTCTTTTCCTCTCTTTGGATAACTGTCACATTTCCACTGGACCAGGAGGAGACTGATGATGATTTAAAGAGAGCAAACCTTAATTCAGATTCTAGTACTTATCCCTCTCCTCCCTTTATTTATTTATTTTTGGGGGGAGTCTACCATATCTGTTTTCTCGAGCCAGGGAGTGATCAGTCGTAGCAGCCTGGAAACCTTGTAAGAAGACAGAGGCCTTGCGGCTTGGGTTTGGGGTGAGGAGTGATGGATGTATTTGGCCGAAGCTCACTGACTGACTGCCAGGCAGGTTAATAGCAAATGGCTCTGGGAATCAGAACTGTTAGACCATGGCGGCTGCTGTGGCCACAGCCCAAGAGACACTTCCTAATGGCTCTTTGGGTGCAGGACCAGGGAAAACCATAGCAGTCAGACAAGAGCTCCTAGCTCGGCAAATAGCTACTGGAACCTGCATTCCTATCTTCAGCCTGAGACACAGTGGGAATGCTGGGTTTGGACTGAGAACAGAGATAGGAGAACTAGATAAGACCAGAGCCAGACCATACATTAAGGGCTAGCATATATTCTAAAGTTGTCTGGACAGGATGGAGAGCCAAGGGAGCTTTCAAAAACCTGAGGGTCTGATGAAAAGGCTGGGAGACCTTTCTGACTCCCTGTATCCATACTCCTATTTTCTGTGCTCAGTTCCAGCACAGAATTTAGAGCCAGTCCTATTCCCCATACTCCAATCATTTTCTTTAACCTGGGGATTCTGGATTGCAGTTTGGGAGACAATTGGGCAACGTGATCCATGAGTGAGAATTATTTAATGGTTTTTTTGTAATTTTACTACATTTGCTAAACCATGTAGTTATAGAAAAAGTTGGATTATGCCTGTGTCATATCAACATAGAGAGGCTGATATTGAGCTAAAATGAATGGGTAAAAAACATTTATTAAGTATGTGCCAAGAATTGAGCTAAGCACTGGGGATCCGGAAAAAAGGAAGTTCTTGTCCAATGAGGAGCATAAGTGCACATCAATACATGTAAAGAATTAATACCTATAAGGGATTAGTTCTCTGAACTAGAGGAAGGAGTAGTTTGGTTTGGAAATTTACAGATGTAAGAAAGGTCTTCCATGTGCTTTTTCAATTAATGTCAACAAAGAATGCCTGGACTTCTTAACTAAAGAATCAAAGATATAAACTAAGATGTGACCAAGTCCTTAATCACTTTGGGAGTGAATCCATTAGATGAAATTAGATGACAAGAAATATATTGGCATTGGATGAAAGATTTAAACACACCTCCAAATCTGTGTTTTTAGAGAAGGTATTCAAACTGGGGGAAAAGTTGGCTTCCAATAATCAGGAATGATGATTTTCCTTTTGGCAAATGTATTCTTTAAAAGTGTATCTTTGTTAATCTATATTTAAATTCATGTCCATTCTTCCCATAGGTTCTGCATATCTGTGGAAGAGAATATCTTGAATTTTTTGAGGGGTGGTTAGAGATGCTTCTATAACAATTGTTCTTACTGTACTACCCTTGAGGCAGCCAGGTGGCACAGTGGATAGAGTGTTGAGCCTGGAATCAGAAAGACTGATCTTCATGAATTCAAATCTGGCCTCGGACACTTATTAGTTGGGCGACCCTGGGCAAGTCATTTAACCCTCTTTGCCTCAGTCTCCTTATGTGTAAAATTAGCTGAAGAAGGAAAGGGCAAACTACTCTAGCATCTTTGTCAAGAAAAACTCTAAATGAGATCATGAAGAACTGGTCATGACTAAAAAATGACTGGACGGAATACTATCTTAGTAAATATTCATTTCTAAAAGCTAATTATTCTGGTTAGCTACTAGTTGATAATCAGTAGAAGAGCACTTTGGATAGGGGTTCATGAATGATAGTATTAGAAGTCCCAACTTCTCTGAAGGGTTACCTCTAGAATCTTGAGAGAAAGAGAAATTAACTATTGTTGGGCATCTAGCCTATCAACTCTAGTCAGAGTTGGGAGAATGAAATCAGAGGGGTTGGGTGCTTTACAGAGATGGTGAGTAGAATGACAAATCCTTTCTAGGAGCAATGGTAGAAAGTACATTGAGTAATTTTCAGAGCTAGAAAGCAGGGATGGGGGTGGGAGTGGGCCAAAGATGGCACTGCCTGGCAGCAAGCTGACTAATGAGCAGATGTCCAGGGGAATAGGGAAAAGAGTAAAACATGCCCGACACTTGCCTGAAATATTGGGCCAGGTGAATCACCCATAGTGATAACAGGGTAGAAATTCTTGAGGTGAAAGTGTTAAGGTCTTTAGGCATTGTCCCTATTCTGGCAGCAAAACAGCTAGTGAGAAGATGGCCAGAGAACAAGATCTATCAGCAGGGATAGAACTCTGGAGCATTAAGTTATTCTATTTTAATAATCTGAAGCAATGCTTTTGTATCGTATTGTAGATGCATTAAAAAAACTGAATCGTACGATTTCTTTACTTCTGAGACTTTTGATGCCTGCAAAAGGCAGGGCAGGGAATAAGAATTTATTGCATTCACTATGTGCCAGGCACTGTGCTTTACAAATATACTCTCATTTGCAGCTTAACAAAGTCTG
The DNA here is from genome assembly GCF_016433145.1 of Gracilinanus agilis. Lineage (NCBI taxonomy): Eukaryota > Metazoa > Chordata > Mammalia > Didelphimorphia > Didelphidae > Gracilinanus > Gracilinanus agilis. The sequence continues at coordinate 475,931,702 of NC_058131.1, read as the reverse complement.
ACTGCATGGGTTTAGAGGCTATCCTTTGTAAGCAAGTCAGAGTGCCTTTATGGGACCATGTAGCTACAGTATACCATCACTTATCTGGTGGGCAAAATTATAAACTGTACTTCTTTGCTTTATGTTTTTATTTTTGTTTCAATTTCTACTGATACCTTGTGTTTTTATGTCATCTACATTTTCCAGTGCAGCCTCGACCCTTGACCAGAGAACCGTACTTTATAATACTTTTTAAAAAGAGGGAAAAAAACTGAATTCAGGAAACTAACCAAAACATCAGCCAAGTCCAGCATTATATATAATGTTTTTCATATTTTCTCTTTCTGTACAAAGTCCTCCATCTCTCTGATGAAGAAAAGGAGTACATTTTCATATCTCTTCTCTGAGACTGTGCTTTGTTGTTACATTTTCACAGCATTCACTTTTTAAACTTTTGTTGCCGTTCTTTTACTTTGCTTTGTTTTCAAGTCATTGTATATGCTGCCTTCCTGGTTCTGCTTATTGCATGTGCAGCAGTACATATAAGTCTTTTCATGCTTCTCTGTATTTATTCCTTTCATAGGTTCTTAGATTTCTTAGTAGTAAAATTCTTTTATATTCATGTATCAGAACTCATTTAGTGATTTCCTAATCAATAGATATCTACTTTGTTTCTAGGTCTTTGCTACTACTGAAAGGATAAGTTATAAATATTTTGATATGTTTGAGGAACCTTTTTTCTAAATATATCAAAATAAAATACTAAATATTGGTTCCAAGGTAGAAAAGAGGTAAGGGTTAGGCAGATAGGGTTAAGTGACTTGCCTAGGGTCACACAGCTGGGAAGCATCTGAGGCCATATTTGAATCCAGCACCTTCCATCTCCGGGCCTGACTCTCAATCCACTGAGCCACCCAGTTGCCCCTGTAAAACCTTTAAAAAAATCATTGACTTTCTTGAGACATATAACTAGGAATGGGATCTCTGGATCAAATGGTCTATACTTTTCTGGCCCTTTTTAAAAAATTTCATTTATTATTTTTAATGAACAATAACCAATTTTCTCTCCCCCCTACCCATATTCCCAAACATGAAGATGGAGGAAGCAAATAAAAAGCCTTGTAACAAATATCATAGTTAAGTAAAATACATTCCTATTTTGCTTATGTCCAAAAAAAATGTCTTGTTCTATACCCTGAGTCCATTGCTTCTCTGTCAGGAGATAAATATCATGTTTAATCTTTAGTTCTTTAGAATCAAGATTTGTCATTGTTTTGATTAGAATAAAGTTTGACAAAGTTATTTTAAAGTATTGTTAGTCATTATATGTATTGTTCTGTTTCTGCTGATTTCACTCTTCATCAGCTCCTTCCAGTTTTCCCAGGTTTCACTGAAGTTGTTCCTGTTGTCTTTTCTTATGGCCCAATTGTATCTGTTACATTGATATATAATAATTTGTTCAGCCCTTACTCCAGTTCTTTGCTTCTAATCCTTTGCTAATACATAAAGAGTTATAAATATTTTTATACATATAGGATCCTTTCTTCCTTTTATGATTTCTTTGGGGTATAGGCTTAGTAGTGCTATTGTTGGGTCAAATGGCATTATAATTGAATGACTTTTGGAGGATAATTACAAATTGCTTTTCAGAATGGTCAGACCAGTTTATTGCTCCATTATCAGTAGATCAGTGTTCCCATTTTCCTACAAAGTTTTCAGTTTCCTTTTTTGTCAGCTTTGCTCTTCTGCCAGGTGTGAAATAGAACCTCAAAGTGCTTTTAATTTATATTTCTTTAAATACTAATGATTTGGAGATTTTTAAAAATGTGACTATTGATAGCTTGAATTTCTTCCTTTGAAAGCTGCCGCCTTTGGAAATTGTTCAATTGGGAAATGGCTCTTATTCTTATAAATTGAATACGTTTTTTTAAAATATATCTTGGAAAAGAAGTCTTTATCTGAAGAACTTGGTGCAAAGTTTTTTCTCCCAATTACCTACTTCTAATTTTAGCAGCATTGGTTTTGTTTATATAAAACTTTCTTAATTTTATGAAAACATTACTATTTTATTTTCTGTGACTTTTTTTATCCATAATTTGGTTAACAAACTCTCCCCTAATCATAGATGCAAAAATAATTTTTCTTATTCTTTTAATTTGTTCATAATATTGCCTCTGTTCCTTATGTGTCTTGCTAATCTCCTCTGTATCATTCTAATTGTAGCCTATGTGCTAATGAAGACACCATCATTTTAGTAATTTTTTTGCCTATCCAGAATGGTTGTATCTGTGCAACTTTGCATTAGTGTTGTCTTCCCACACCCCATCTTCCTTGCATGATAATGGTAAAATAACTATAGTTTTCTATAGGGTATAGATAAGGGGCCATGTATCAATATAATCTGCTTCTATTGCTACTGTAGTACATATCAGGTACACACACACACACACACAAACCATTATTCCACATATATTGGCTCACCAAACTGATAAATCCTTCAACATCACCCTGGAAAATGTTTTTCTAGGTTCTTAGTGGTAGAACTAGTCAAGTTTAGTAGCCCAGAGGTCAACCTGCCTTATTACACAGAAGATGAAATTTTTATTATGACTCTGTGGGTCTGAGCAGCACAAGTTCAAGGTTGCCATGGTCTCTAGCAGTTTCATTGTGGCTCCCTTGTATTTCTGGCACAATCTTGCCACAGACTTTAGAAGTCTATTTGTTCTTCATACTCATGCACATTCAAGGTTTATCTATAGACTTTCCATGGCATAGTACTGCAAAGTAACCTACTTTACTCCAGGAAGACACAGGGTTCAGATCTTACCTATGGTTCTTAGTCCAAAGACAAATCTTTTGCGTGTGTTTTCTTCTTTGTAAAATGCAAATAATACCTGTGAGAAAGGAATTCCCCTCCCTTTGATTTTATTTAATCAACCAGGGACCTGGAGGTCCTTTACCATTGAGATGTGCAGGGATACACATGCCCACAATGTAAGGAAGCTGAAACCAACAAGATAGGAAATTGATCCCACAAGCACTGCCCCACCAGGCAGTACCAGGAAAATTAAGAAACTATGATTGGTTCCTGAGATGTGATGAGCTAATGGGTGGAGAAAACTGCTTATAAAGGCAAGACCAAGGGTCTGGAAGACATTCTGATTCTGATTCTGATCCTGATTCTCTCTCTGACTCTGGTGCTGGTAGCTATTTTTGAAGACTCTGACTCTGATGCTGGTGAGACTCTCATGGACTTCTGGCTGGAGATTGGAACCCTGTCAGTGGTGAGCTGGATTTCATCAGAATGGCACATAAGGTGGTAGGCTAGGCAACTCAACCCCTGTCCTACATTTCCTTCTTGTTACTATCTCTACTTTGATGTAATAAAGCTACTAAAGCTAATAGCCTCATAATTTAATTTTAATTTTTACATACCTCTGCTATCCTTCTCATATAATTGTTGTGAAGCTCAAATGACATAAAGTGCATTACAAACTTTAAATCAATATATAAATGACATACAATATGTTAAATTGAGTATCAACCTGAGAACCAATGCTATACCTACCACAGAACATGCTGTTCCCTTATGATGAAAATTTCATCAAAAGTTTAAAAATTAAATAATTCTGTCCTACTCAGAGTTATAAGAAAGCAAGGTCATCTTTAAATAAGCTATTCTTTGAAAAGCAACCTGTAACTATACCATATGCTCAGGTGACAGGCCTATCTCCATTCTCTTCAGCATCTTTGCTAGGTGCTGCTAAATTTAGGTGGAGGTGCTGTAATAAGGATCTATTTTTTTTCAAATTGCCTCTTTTTTCAGAAAAGTTCCATCTTCTAATATGCCATATGTTGGATACTATAAATTGATCTTAAGTTTTAAAAACTGTTTCTTTAAAATTGGGGTCAACTTATAGTCATATGGGCAACTGGCCTCTATTCCTAATTTTATTTAAGTAGCTGCTCAGAGATTAGTGCTATCCTTCATGTTTCTTGCCCTTGCTTTGAAAGAAGCAACCAGCAGAGTAGAGACCCTCTTCCTTTGTTCCTAATCACTTGATGTCCTTTCTCCAGTCTTATCCCTACTCTAACAGTATAGACCAGGGGTCAGCAATGTATGGCTCTTTCTGCAGGAGCCATAAAGTCAATTTTTTTTCAGGCGCTGTTACAGGAGCACGCACTGTGAGCACTGTACAGCTCTCATGAAATTACATTTTAAAAAATGTGGCATTTATGGCTCTCACGGTCAAAAAGGTTGCCAACCCCTGGTATAGACTATGGGGCTAATCATTAGCAAAAGGTTTTGAAATGCTTACCTTCTGGTCAACTGTCACAGCTATGGATTATATAATATAGTAGATAAAGCATTGGCATTGGATTCAGAAAGCTTGATTCTAATCCTGAGTCTACTATTTACTAACAAACTTGTGAGACCTGGACAAGTCACTTGAACTCTCTGGGTCAAAATTTCTTCATCTATAAAAAAGGACATTATCAGCTGCCTATTAGACATTTCCAAATGGTCATCTTATAGATGACTTAAACTCAACATGTTCAAAATAGAATTTATTATTTTTCTCTCTCAACCCCCTCCTTGATCCTAACTTTCTTATTTTTGTTCACAGCATACTTCCAGGCATCCATATTCCTAACCTAGGAGTCACCATTGACTTTTCAATTGCCCTCCCACACCATTTTTAGTGAGTTACAAATTTGCCATTTCTAATGCCACACTATCTCTCACCTCCATTTCCTTCTCTTACCTCATACAACTGCCACACTAGTTCTGACCCTCATCATCTCTCATTTTTTTTAAACCCTTAACTTCTGTGTATTGGCTTCTAGGTGGAAGAGTGGTAAGGGTGGGCAATGGGAGTCAAGTGACTTGCCCAGGGTCACACAGCTGGCAAGTGTCTGAGGCCGGATTTGAACCTAGGATCTCCTGTCTCTAGGCCTGACTCTCAATCCACTGAGCTACCCAGCTGCCCCCTCATCATCATCTCTCATTAAAAAGTATTACAAGATCCTCTTAATTACTTTCCTGCTTCTAATCTCTGTTCTTTTCAGTCAGTCATTCAATAGACATTTATTTAAGTGCCCACTATGTGCCAGATGCTGCTAAGGGCTAGGGTTACAAAGAAAGGCAAAAGACAGACACTGTTCTTGAAGAGTTTATAGTCTAATAGAAGAGACAACATGCAAAGAACTACATATAAACAAACTAAACACAGGAAAAATTGGAAATAATTAATAAAGGAAAGACATTAAAATTAAGAAAGACTAGAAAAGGCTACTTATAGAAGGAAGGACTTTAGCTGGGACTTGAAGGAAGTCAGAGAAACCAGGCAATGGAGATGAGGAAGGAAAACATTCTAAGCAAAGGGGACAGGCAGTGAAAATGCTTAGAGCAAAGAAATGGACCTTTAATATTTAGGTCACACATTCATCTAAAAAATAAATCTTTCTCTTCTGTCTTAGCGTCAATATTGTGTATTGGTTCCAAGACAGAAAAACAATAAGGGCTAGGCAACTGAGATTAAATGACTTGCCTAAGGTCACACAGCTAGGAAGTATCTTAGATCAGATTTGAATCCAGGACATCCCATCTCTAGGCCTCGCTCTCAATCCGCTAAGCCACCTTGCTGCCTCCCAACCCCCCATTCATTTTTAACTTTATTTCAGACTATGGAATTAGGCATTTATCAATGTAATTTCTGCCAGAATGCTTTCCAGATTTCCTATTAATTCCTATCATGTAGGGAAATCTTTCCTAGGTAATTTTTAAAAAATTTATTTAAGGGCAGCTGGGTAGCTCAGTGGATTGAGAGCCAGGCCTAGAGATGGGAGATCCTAGGTTCAAATCTGGCCTCAGACACTTCCTAGCTGTATGACCCTGGGCAAGTCACTTGACCCCTATTGCCCACCCTTACCACTCTTCTACCTCGGAGCCGATACACAGAAGTTAAGGGTTTAAAAAAATGCAAAAAAAAAAATTTATTTAACATCAGGTTATTGAGCATAGTTATTTCTAATTCTTTCTGTCTAGTCTTTTCCATTGATCTTTTCTATTTTTTTAACTAGACCAAAGGATAATGATGATTGCTATTTTATAATACAGTTTAAGGTTCGGGAGTATTATTATCCCTTTATTTCTACTACCTTGTTCATGATTTCCTTTGTTAGTCTAGATTAGGGGTAGGCAACCTTTTTGGCCGTGAGAGCCATAAACGACACATTTTTAAAAATGTAATTTTGTGAGAGCCGTACAGTGCTCATAGTGTGCGCTCCTGTAACAGGGCCTGAAAAAAAAAATTGACTTTATGGCTTCTGCAGAAAGAGCCATATCTGGCCCTCAAAAGAGCCAGATATGGCTCGAGAGCCATACATTGCCGACCCCTGGTCTAGATCTTTTGTTCTTCCAAACAAATTTTTGTTGTTATTTTGTTTAGATTCTCTTTGCTTTCAAAATTTCCAGTAAAAGAGTTTACAAGGAGCAAAGAATACCATCAACTCCTCTTTTGGGACATATGACTCTATTTGTATAAGTGTAAGATAGTAGGGAGTATCCCTGGAAGGATGTTCTCAACAGAAATTAAAAAGTTCAGGTCAAGGGAGGGGTTGAGTGGGAAAAATAATAAATTCTATTTTGAACAGGTTGAGTTTAAGTCACCTATAAAACATCCATTTGGAAATATCCAATAGACAGTAATGTCCTTTTTTGGAGATGAATACTCCTGCCATTTTCTATCATGAATATTCCTGCAATTTCCTCATCTATCCTAGTCCTTTTTTGCTGATCCAAAACCTATTCATCCTTCAAGGTCAAGATCAAGTCTCATATCTCTATAAAAACTTTTTCTGACTCTTTTAATACACACTGATCTCTCCCTTCAGAACTCCTAAAGTATTTACAGTTTCTACCACACAATTTAATATGGTGTAGGACAGTGATGGGCAAACTTTTTAAAGAGGGGGCCAAAGGAAAGGAAATGCTTATCTGTCAGTCTGTTTCTAAGGCAACTCTTTCAAAGTTTCCTTGTATTGTATCCTACTCATTGTATTCGTCAGATTAGGAATAATGTCATGTAGCCAGATAGAATATTTCAGGGGGTTCCATTGGGCCGCAGGCTGTAGTTTGCCCATCACTGGTATAGGATGCTATCCTGTATTGCTAGTTCTCTAATAGTTTCATGTCTTGTTTGTCAAATAGATTATATACTTCCTGAGGTCATGAGTTGATTTCTTATGCTTCCTTTTGTGAGGGGGTAAAGGGGAAGTAAGTAGAAGGAAGGAGGAAGGATGGATGGGAGAAAGGAGAGAGGAAGGTAGAGGAAGGTAGAGGAAGGTAGTGGTCCCCAGCCCTGGCAGGGGGAAATTGACCAGAGCCCTTTGGGGCTCAAATAAAAGATCAGAGAGCAACTTAGGGTTTAGAATAATTATATTTTATTTAAATCAGGAAAGGGAAGGTCTAGGGAAAGCTAGGAGGTAGACAGAAGGGGAAAAAGGCTCTGCAGGGTCCAGGGTAGAGAGAGTCAGCCAGCCTCTGGGCTCCAGAGAGAGAAAAGGCACCAAAAACCCTCTGTCTTATACTTTCTCTGACACCAAAGTGGGAGGTGTCAGGGGAAGTTGTCTCCCAGGGCTTACAACAATTTTAAACTTCACACTTTGTATCTTTCATAACTTGGAGCTGGTGAGTATATAAGCACTCAATAAATACTTATTAATTCAGTCAGCCAATCAATCAGTCAACATTTATTGACCACTATGTGCCAGGTTCTATGCTTAGTGCTGGTGGTACAAATACGACTAAAAAAGAAAGATAGGGGGCAGCCAGGGGGCTCAGTGGGTTGAAGCCAGGCCTAGAGATAGGAGGTCTTAGGTTCAGATCTGGTCTCAGACACGTCCTGCCTGTGTGACCCTGGGCAAGTCACTTGATCTCCATTTGCCTAGCCCTTACTGCTCTTCTGCCTTGGAACTGTAAGAGTTTAAAATTAGGTTTTATACTAAATATGAGAGTTATAAAGTAATATTGTGGTGGGAAAATGTAGATAATGAGACAGATTCTAACAAGCCTATTAGCCCTTCTCCAGTGAAGTCAGGCTCAGCCCTGGCAGGGACTTCCCCAAGTCCCTTGTCTCCATGTGGATTTCACAGTAATCCTCAACCAGAAGTCCCAGTGGTGTATTCATCATATTAGGAATAATGTTGGGCTGCCTGATAGAACATTTCAGGGGGCTGCATCTGGCAACGGGCTGTAGTTTGCCCTTCACTCCCTAGACCACACTGGCCTCTTCTTTTATTCTCCTCTTTTCCACATTACTTCCTGTCACTTCCTGTCTCTCCTCCTCTTCACAGAAACCAATGGCAGTCTTTCAATTTGCCTAGCACTGCCCAAGGTGGTGGTGGTAGTGGGGCAGTGGCCTTTGGAGGTGTGAGCTTACTCTAGTAATTGACTGGTGAACTCTCTTACTTAGTGTTAAGTAGGGGTACTTTAAGTTCTTGATTTGATTAGCTAAAAATAGACAAGGGGAGAGTTAATCCTATCTTCATAGAACCAATACATAGCATTGGTTCTAAGGCAGAAGGTAAGGGTGTAAAAAAGAAAAAAGAAAGACAGCTCCTACCTTTTACAATCAAATGAGGGAAAGCAATACAAAAAAGGAAGCTGAAAAGGTTGGGGTGGGGGGATGGATGCCAAGGAAGAGAAAGTACCACCCAAGAGCCTGGTGAAGTTAGTCAGAGGAATCTCAAAGTCATGCAGCCAGGTGAGAAATGAGATGTCGGATGTGAATTTTCTCCTTAAATGGTGGTTTGGAGTTCATGACTCCACACTCCAACCAAAGAGGCAGAGGGTAGCAATGAGGTGGAATCCCAAGTTATCTTGATAAATGAGCATCCTAGGGTGTGGTGAAGTCCCAAAGGAGTGCAGCCAGGTAATTGGTTATGAAGAAACCACTATCCTTTTCTATTTTGTTACGTCTATATTTTTAGACCTTTATTGTTGTTTTTTCCATAAGTTGAACTTTTAGCTAGGTGGATCAGTGAATTGTTTTCTGGACCTAGATTCAGGAAGGCATAAATTGAAATTGAACCTCAGACACTTACTAACTTTCTGACTCTGAGCCAATCATTTAACCTGTTTGCCTTAGTTTTCTCAATGATAAAATGAGAATAATAATAGTACCTACCATCTAGGGTCGTTGTGAGAATGGAATGAGTAAAGCACTTAGTACAGTGCCTGGCACATTTGTTGTTCAGTCATTTCATTTGTGTCTGACTCTTCATGACCTGATCTGGAGTCTTCATGGGAAAGATACTAGGATGGTTTACCATTTCCTTCTCCAGCTCATTTTACAGAGGAGGAAGTCCGCATTTGAACTCAGATCTTCCTGACTCCAGGGCTTGTGGACTATTCACTGCACTATCTGTCTGCCTGCCTGGCATTATAGTAGACACAATAAATATTCATTCTCTTCCTCCCCTGCCCCCCCCCAGTCCCTATTCAGCTACTCTTTAGATTTTCTATTAATGTAATAGCAGGTAGCAGAACTGAATTCTGATAGCAATCAATAAATGTTTGCTGATGACATATCAGTGATGTGGACTTTAGTAAGGAATGTACTGTTTGTTTGCCAGAAATTGCTATGGCACTGGAAGGCTTTATCAGAATTCCTCCCTTAGCAATTAGTCACTACCAAAGTCCATTTTTCAGCATTGTTTGAATGAGTCAGTGTCATCATTAGCCCAAGAAAGGGAGAGAAAAAAAAGAAAAATAATGTGATAAGCAGGTTTCTGTCTGGTACAGTCTGTATACATTCCCAGTTGGAATGATAGCATCATTTTAGATGTTAAAAGAATAAGGCATCTAGAGGAGAAATAATGCTCTGCTCCTCATGATTCATATTTCAGAAATGATGTTGCAAGACTAATATTTCAAAATCAAACCTTGCCTTGTGTTTGCAAATGGTTGGATTCAGTTGTATCCTCAGGCATAAGAGAAGGCCACACCCTACTTTCTTTACCACTTTTTGTCCTTAGATTACCAAATAAATAGGGCAGCTAGGTTAGAACAGAGCACTGGAACCTGAAGTTTGAAAGCCTTGACTTCAAATGTGGCCTCAGATACCAGCTATGTGACCTTGGGAAAGTCACTTAACCCTGCTTACCTCATTTTCCTTGCCTGTAAAATGAGCTGGAGAAGGAAATGACAAACCACTCCAGTATCTTTAAGAAAACGCCAAATGGGGTTACAAAGAGTTGGCAAGACTGAACAACAGTACAGAATAAAGAGTAGAATATCCCTGTAGCCTAACTCTAGGTTATCATCCTAGCTAAGCTCTATCTATGCTGTGAGACAGCTGAGAAAAACTATTTCTACAAGGTGAATTTTGACATAGAGACTATTTCACTGTCAAAACTACGACAGAAACAGAATCTCTAGGATGACACCTATCCTGGCCCCACTTCTCTACTCCTCTTGCCCATAGTCTTGAACTCCAGAAGGCACAGACAACAGAGATCTGCTTCTCCTAAAGCCAATTAATCATCATGTCTGGTTGTTTCCATCTTCATAACATTTCTCAAGTATGCTCCCTCTTCTTGGACACTGACACATCTCTGGTGCAGGATGCCCTCATCTCCTGTGTAGACTATTGAAACAGCCTTATGGTTAGCCTCCCTGCCTTAAATCACTCCCCATACCAGTTGATCCTCCACTCACCTATCACACTGATCTTCCTAAAGCTAGCACAGATCTGACCATGTTAGTTCTCTATTAAATAAGCTTCAGTGGCTTCTATCACCTCCAGAATCAAACATAAAATCTCTTGTTTGACTTTTAAAAAAACAACAAACTCTTTCCTGCTATCTGAGAATTGATAATGTATGTGGGTTCCAAGCCAAAAGAGTGGTAAGGGCCAGGCAGTGGAGGTTAAGTAGTCACTTGGAAAGTATCTGAGGTCACCTCATTTGAACCCTGGATCTCTACACCTGGTTCTCTTTCCACTGAGCCACATAGCTGCCCCTTGTTTGGTTTTTAAAGCTCTCCATAATTTGGTACCTTCTTCCTTTTCAAGTCTTCTTATATTTTACTCCCCTCTCCCTTACTCTGTGATTTGATGATACTGGCATCCTTCTTGTTTTTACATATGAAATCCCATCAGTCAATCAGTCAACTATCATTTATTCATTTATTTTTAAACCCTTACCTTTGGTCTTAGAGTTGATACTAAAATATTAGTTCTAAGGCAGAAGAGCAGTAAAGGGTAGGCAATTGGGTTTAAGTGACTTGCCCAGGTCACACAGCTAGGAAATATCTGAGTCCAGATTTGAACCCAAGATCTCCCATCTTCAGGCCTTCACCTATCCTCAATGGGTTGGGGATGGAGAGGAGAAAAAAATTGACTTTTGTTTATTTTTTTAAATTTAAAATTTTTAGAAAATAGGTCAGGATAGTGAGTGCTACAGATGTGAAATGTTGCATGCATTTTCAGATGAAATCATTGCATTATTATATTCATTTAACTGTTTTCCTTTGTCATAAGACACTTCATAAGACAACAATAAAAATTTTTTTATTACCAAAAAAAAGACAATTCTTGCTCTCAAGATGCTCATAATCTAATGAGGGAAACAACATGAAAACAAATTGTACACAGGGTTAATTGGAAATACTCTGCATAGACACTAGAATTAAGAGGGATTGTCAGGAAAGGTGGGATTTTTTAGAAGATGGGATTTTAGCTGGAACTTGAAGGAAACCAGAGAATCAATGAGGACAGAACATTCTAGGTATGGGGTAAGCCAGTGAAAATGCCTGGAGTTGGAGATGGATTGATTATCTTGTTTGAGGAACTGCGAGGAGACCAGTGTCACCAGATTGAAAAGAATATGGTGGTTGTGGGAGAAGAGGTCTAAGGATGGAGGGAGGATAGGTTATGAAAGGTACTGAATGCCAAGAGGATTTTTTTATTTGCTATTTTTATTTTTTATTTTTTTATTTCTTTTTCCTTTACTTTTATTGTAATAGCAGACTATTGCAATAGTCCAGACACAAGGTAAAGAGGTTCTGCACCAGGGTTTTGGCAGTTGTCATAGGAGAGATAGGAACATATTCAAGAGATAATTTTAAAAAAGTCAACAGTCCTTGGCAACACATTGGCTATGAAGGAGGGAGTGAGGGAGAGTGAGGAGTTGATAACATTTAAGTTGGGCACTTTGGTGACTAGGAAGATAATAGCACCCTCAAGTATAATAGGAAAATTAGGAAGAGGGGAGAATTTTGGGGAAAAGATAGGGAGTTTAGTTTTGGATATATTGCATTTAAAGGATCTATGGAACATTCAGTTCAGAATGTCCAATAGAAGTTGGAGGTGCTAGATAAGAGGTCACCAAGAGGTTAGGGCTGTATAAATAGATCTGAGAATCATCAGCATAGAGATAATAATTGAATTCATGGGAGATGATGAGATAACCAAATGAAATAGACTAGAGGGATAAGAGGGCCCAGGCCATAGCCTTGTGGGACACTTCTGTTTAGAAAGCATGATCTAGATGAAGAAACAGCAAAGGAGATTGAGAAGGAATGATCAGATAGTTGGGAAGAAAGAGCAAATTACTTGCCAGCACTGGGGTGGGGAAAGGAAGGGAGAGAGGGAGATAAGTTCCATTATATAACTTAGAAAAACTTGTATAGAAATTTGTTATTTCATGTGATTTGTAAAAATATGTATATAATATAAAAAAAAAGATAGGTGGAAAGAGAACAAAGAGGGGCTAGTATAAGAGAAAAGAGTGATGGACAGTATCAAAGGTTGCGGAGAGATCAAGCAGGATGAAGACAGAGAAAAGACCATTTGATTTGGCGATTAAAGGACCAATACTAACTGTGGAGAGAATAAATTTGATTGAATAATGAGGTCAGAAGTCAGACTAGAGACAAAAAGAAATTCTGGCAAAGAGTGTAGCTAACTTTAAAAAGCTATCTGGGGCAGCTAGGTAGCTCAGTGGATAAAGAGTTGGGTCTATAGATGGGAGGTCCTGGATTCACATCTGATCTCAGACATTTCCTAGCTGTGTGTTCCTGTTAAGTCAACCCCATTTATCTAGCCCTTACTGCTCTTCTGCCTTGGAAATGATACTTAATATTGATTCTGAGACAGAAAGTAAGGGTTTAAAAATAAATAAAATAAAAATTTAACATCTGCTATAGTCCTCATGAATTACCACATCATTTGACCATTTAATGCATGCAAGACCATTACAGGAGGTGCTTATAGCTGGACACAGCCATTGTTGAAGCAAGAACCACAAGAGAGAAGTTTTAGCTTGCCAGAAATTCAGCAAAAGAAAGAAAGGGTCTGTATAACAGTGGTGTTAGTAACAATAATAACTTTTCTATAACATTTTTAGATTTACAAAGTACTTCTTTACAGTGTCTCTTTTGCAGTCCAGTGAGCATGTCATTTCCCTCATTTTCCATTTTTAAATTTGAGTGTTAGGAGTGTTGCCTAGATCACAAAGCTGGCAAGGCAGGAGTTAGAACTGTCTGAATCCAAGGTAGGAAGGAAAGAGGGAAACTAGTGTAGCTGCCTTCTCAAGCTGATCCAGAAAAAGGAGGGATGATGGAATAGATGAATCAAATAAGGGCTTTTTAAGGATGCTGGAGTCATGGGCATGTTTGTAGGTAGTAGGAAAGGAGCCAATAAAAAAAAGGAAGTCTGTAGATAAGTAAGAGAGTGGGGATGAAAAAGGAGGGCAACTTGGAAAAGGTGGAATGAAACAGAACCATTTGTACATGTAGAGGGATTTGACTTGGCAAAGAGAATAGCCATTTCATTATTTGAGACAATTAAAAAAAGAGATAGTGGCAGAAGACTTCAGGGTGATGTGAGGTGAGGAAGAGGGGAGAGGAGGGAGTCCTTGGTAAGCTATTTCATTTTTTAAAAAATTTAATAACATATGAGACAATTTTCTCAGTTAAAAGAATTGGGGTTTGGGGAGTCTTAGGAAGTTTGAGGAATGAAAACTTTAGGAAGAGTCCTGTGGTGAGCATCTTCTGACTCTAAGTATTTAAAAAAAACACCTTACCTTCTGATTTAGAATGGAGACTAAATATTGATTTCCAAGGCAGAAGAGCAGTAAAGAATAGGCAATTGGCATTAAGTGACTCATCCAAGGTCACACAGCTAAGAAGTGTCTAAGGCCAGATTTGAGCCCAGGTCCTCCCAACTCCATGACTCCAAGCATTTTTTCCTAGCTGTTCTCAAACCTGGGACTACCTCCCTCCTCAAAGCTGCCTCCTTGCTTTCCTAGATTCCTTCAAATCTCAGTGAATGTCCTACTTTTTACAAGAAGCCATTCCCATTTTCTCTTAATTTTAGTGTTTTCTTTAAATTGCTAGTCTCCATAACAGGGGTCGGTAATGTATGGCTCTCGAGCCGTATCTGGCTCTTTTGAGGGCCAGATATGGCTTTTTCTGCAGGAGCCATAAAGTCAATTTTTTTTTCAAGCACTGTTACAGGAGCGTGCACTATGAGCATTGTACGGCTCTCACGAAATTACATTTTAAAAAATGTGGCATTTATGGCTCTCACGGCCAAAAAGGTTGCCGACCCCTGCACCATAAGTTTTTATTTTTCTCAAGAATACAATGCCAACATCCATAATCTCTATGGGAGAGACTATTAAGATGGTATTAAACCAGAAACTCTCTGTACCTATTCAATCACCAGTTTAGAACAAAAAGTGGCTGTGTGAAAAGAATAGATCTAAGACTAGAAAAGATAAGCTCTATTTACAGCTCATAGTGTTCTTAGATCATATATCTTTTCTGTATTTAACTTCCTCTAGCTTTACAATGCAGATAATGATGTTTGCTGGCAGTGAAAATAAGAATTCTATCTTTTATGAAGTCAAGAAAGGGCAAATACATTTTGGGTCCAAGTTGCCCTCAAGTTATAGCCAGAACTACTGAAATTTTAAAGATGTGCTATCCTAGGTAAATTAACTCCATAATAACACCAAATTAGGTATCAATTCAAAAGTTACACAATTTTGAAAGTAACTAAAATTATATCCCTCACACAAGTTGCTTTACAGAAGTAAAAAAAAACAGTCCAAAAACATTTCTTAATACTTTCTGTGTTCCAGGCACTGTGTTAAGCACTGGACAATGTACTAAATATCCAGATATCCAAAAAACTTAGGAATCATGGCAAAGATTACAAGATGAATGTGAAATTGATTGAAGGTATGTAAATGTTAAAAAATATATATATAATAGGAATTTTAGTTGAAACCATCAATGCTTCTTCACACTTGGACATCAAGAATAAAATAATATGACTGAAAAATAACTTACAACTAGCATTATATAATCAGTTCTATTGAATCCTGAGGAGATAATTGAGGTTAACTGTCTCAATCTTGCAAAATACATTTTATGTCATGGTTGATGACCACAAAAAGTCCTGACCTTGGTTTTATATCAGCAAGGAGTACTCTCCTGAGGCCAAACTGCACCTATCACGTCTCACAGCTCTGAGTGTCATCAGCTCCTATATCATGAGCATCATCTTCTTTAGCCTTCTGTGTTTTCTGTGGAATGTTCCACTCCAGGCATTAACCTCACTTAGTCCAATCTCATTTAGCTAATGAGATCTTACCCAAATCCATTGAGATTGTTTTCAGAACCCACTAACAGGTGGCGTCCCCAGATACCAAGGACAGCTCACATAATAGAAAAGATGAATGGATATGCCAGAGGCAGGGCTTGGGCTATGCTGCTGGTTCCAATGAGACCTGATATTCTTTCTATAATTCTTGTTGAAAATGATAATAATAGCCATGTTTGGTATATAAGGACAGACAGGCAGACAGATGATTATGGTACCTATAATTCACACATAGCCAGTAGCATAAAGCAGCTAGTAGCAGAGTATAACAAGTTACAAATGAGCAAGTATGCAAGAGAATCAGTGTTAAAAGCACCATCAGAGAAATGTATAGTGAGAAAAAAAAGACAAGTGACTTTCATAGGAAGAGTTAGTCAACAAGCTGACTGCTGTTGTTGCAATACCGAGCAACAAGAAATTATTACACTCTTATTATATGTCAGACACTGCACTGAACTCTAGGAATTAAAATACAAGCAATACTCACAAAACCGGTAACCATGTCTTAGATACAACAGAGGACTGGCCTTGGAGTCAGGGTTTGGATCTAATCCTGACACAGACGCTAGTGCTGGTACCTTAATCACGTAATCTCCCTGTGTCTGTAAAATAGGAATAATAATTTCTCCCCCATAGGGTTGTTGTGAAGATGAAATAAGATCATGTATATAAAGCACTTCACATGCCTTAAAGGGACATGAAAATGTCGGCTATTATTGCCACCAGTGGAACCCATATGCTCTATTTCTCTCCTTACACTGTCAGGAGAATCTGAGGAAGGCGCGAGGCAGGTTGTGTGGACCCCTCTGGCAGATTTATGGAAGGACAGGGACAAAAGCAGATGGAAAGGCATGGATGGCTTGTGATTTATATCACTGGAGGGAGTACCTTCGTTAATGAGATCATAGATCCATTAGAGCACTGGTGAATTTTATTTGAAAAAACTCTATTACTCTTTTTCATTAGGAATGGTCTTATTCTATCTCTGTACTCCATTTTCCAGATATGTTCTCTTTTCCCCACTTAATTTCTGTACTTTTTAAACTGATGCTGGGATTGGCTCTTATTTCCCTTGTTCCCCTCCCCAACTTCAGGAATCATTGAAAAATCAAGAGCTTAAAGAAACTCTCCTACAGAAAAATCAAAAGGATTTCCCTCTGTTTGCAGGTGCTCACCCTCCCATTTCTTTGTAAAATTAGTTTCTTCTTGTTGTTCCACATATTTGACTCAAGATACATCACATATCTAGCCCTTGTTAGACTATGGGGGGGTGATGGTTCACTTGCTCTTTTTCCCTTTCTCCCTGAAAGGACCACTCTCAAATGGTCCCCGGCATGGGTGAACTCATTTCAGTCCTGGGAAAACCTAGCCCTTAAAGAAAATAATAAGGTCCTTTTTACAGACTTCCTAGTTCTTAACAATCCACACTGGAAACCTGGGGAGAAATTACTTAGAGCTTAGATCTGGCTCAAATATAGGATTACAGAAAAGTGGAGATTGGAAATGTACCTGATAAAAATATAAATCAGGCATAGGACAGTTACTTATTTATTTCATACACAAAGTAAATAATTAACCCAAGATACTCACAAGAATATATGTGAATTAATTAATTTAGAATTTTTTCCATAGTTCCAGGATTCATGTTCTTTCCCTCCTCTACTTCCACCCCCCTCTCAGAGCCAATGAGCAATTCCAGTATGTTTTACATGTATCATTTGTTCAAAACCTATTTCCATATTATTAATATTTGCAATAGAGTGATCATTTGAAGTCAACATTCCCAATCATATTCCCATTGAACCACATGATTGATCATATGTTTTTCTTCTGCATTTCTACTGCCACGGTTCTTTCTCTGGATGTGGATAGTGTCCTTTTTCCTAGGTCCCTTGCAGTTGTCCCAGATCATTGCATTTGCTGCTAGTAGAGAAGTCCATTACATTGGATTGTACCACAATGTTTCACTTTCTGTGTACAGTGTTCTCCTGGTTCTGCTCCTTTCACTCTGTATCAATTCCTGGAGATCTTTCCAGTTCACATGGAATTCCTCCAGTTCATCATTCCTTTCAGCAAAATAGTTTTCCATCACCATCATATACAACAATTTGTTCAGCCATTCCCCAGTCGAGGGATACTCCTTCATTTTCCAACTTTCTCCCACTATAAAAAGTCCAGCTATAAATATTTTGTACAAGTATTTTTCCTTATTATCTTTTTGGGGTACAAACCCAGCAATGGTATTGATGGATCAAAGGGCTGGCAGTCTTTTAAAGGTCTGTGGGCATAGTCCCAAGTTGCCTTCCAGAATGGATGGCTTAGTTCAAAACTCCACCAGCAATGCATTAGTGTCCCAATTTTGCCACAACTCCCCTCCCCCCAACATTTATTACTTTCCTTTGTTGTTATACTGATCAATCTGCTAGGTATAAAGTGATACCTCAGAGTTGTTTTGATCTGCATTTCTCTATCAGAAATTTAGAACATTTTTTCATGTGCTTATTGATAGTTTTGGTTTCTTTATTTGAAAACAGCCTATTTGTGTCCCTTGCCCATTTATCAATTGGGGAATTGCTTGATTTTTTGTACAATTGATTTAGCTCCTCATAATTTGAGAAATTAGACCTTTGTTAGAGAATTTTTGCTCTAAAGATTTTTTTCCCAATTTGTTGCTTCCCTTCTAATTTTGGTTGCATTGGTTTTGTTTGTACAAAACCTTTTTAATTTAATGTAATCAAAATTATTCATTTTACATTTTGTAATATTCTCTGTCTCTTGCTTGGTCTTAAATTCTTTCCTTTCCCATAGATCTGACAGGTATACTATTCTATGTTCACTTAATTTACTTATAGTTTCCTTCTTTATATTGAAGTCATTTACCCATTGTGAATTTATGTTGGTATAGGGTATGAGATGTTGATCTAAACCTAATCTCTCCCATACTGTTTTCCAATTTTCCCAGCAGTTTTTGTCAAATAGTGGGTTCTTGTCCCAAAAACTAGGATCTTTAGGTTTATCATACACTATCTTGCTAAGGACATTTATCCCAAGTCTATTTCATTGATCCCCCCTTCTGTCTTTTAGCCAGTACCATATTGTTTTTATTTTTTTTTTATTTTAAACCCTTAACTTCTGTGTATTTACTTATAGGTGGAAGAGTGGTAAGGGTAGGCAATGGGGGTCAAGTGACTTGTCCAGGGTCACACAGCTGGGAAGTGTCTGAGGCCGGATTTGAACCTAGGACCTCCCATCTCTAGGCCTGGTTCTCAATCCACTGAGCTACCCAGCTGCCCCCAGTACCATATTGTTTTGATGACCACTGCTTTATGGTACAGTTTAAGATCTGGTACTGCTAAGCCACCTTCCTTCACATTTTTTTCATTAGTTCCCTTATTATCCTTGATCTTTTGTTCTTCCAAATGAACTTTGTTATAATTTTTTCTAATTCAATAAAAAAGTTTCTTGGTAGTTTGATAGGTATGGCATTGAATAAATAGGTTAATTTGGGTAGGACTGTCATTTTATTATGTTAGCTTGTCCTACCCATGAGCAATTAATATTTTTCCAATTATTTTGATCTAGTTTTAATTGTGTGGAAAGAGTTTTGTAGTTGTGTTCATATAATTCCTGTGTTTGTCTTGGCAAATAGATTCCTAAATATTTTACATTGTCTAGGGCGATTTTAAATGAAATTTCTCTTTCTAATGCTTGCTGCTGAGTTCTCACAAGAATATGTTAACAAAGATTTAAGCAACAGCAAGGATTATAACTGCTGTTACAAGGGAAAGGAAGAAGAGAGAAGGGCAGCTAAATGATACAGTGGATAGATTGCTGGTCCTGGGGTCAAGAAAATTCATCTTCCTGAGTTCAAATCTGGCATTTATTACCTGTGTGACTCTGGGCAAGTCATTTAACCCAGTTTGTCTCAGTTTTTTCATCTGTAAAATGAGCTGGAGGAAATGGAAAAGCACTCTAGTATCTTTGCCAAGAAAACTCCAAATAGGATCATGAAGAATCAGGACTGTCATGACTGAACAAGAAGAGGATGTAATCCAGTTTCAGGGAATAACCTGTTAGAAGGAGTGATAAGAGTAGATGGAGTGTCTTGGATAAGGCCATAGCAAGGAGTCCAACATTACTGGACTATGGGGTGTTTTGAAGGGAGTAATGAATAAGAAGACTGAAAAGGAGTTTTTGAGTCAGCTCCAACCAGTTCTCAGGCTTAATTGTGAAATTTTCTTTGTGAGCATTTATACCTCAGAAATTAGAAGTTGTTACAAAGTAAAACTTGATTTATTATTTTGTTGATTGTTTAGACTTAAGAAAGTGATTAAGAAAATATAAATAATCCAGACTAAACTTAAAAGTGTGTCTTATATGCATTTCTTTTGGAGAGCTGGTTATTAAACATATATCATTATACTTTTACTAGAAAGATAGTGATGGAAGTGAGCAATAATGGAGAATGGAACTGGGTGCTTTGAGATCCTAGGCTTTTAGCAGTTAGCAAATATTTTAAATCAAATGTAGAAAAGGATATACCACCCTTTGCTTTTCCTGTGCCTTCTTCCTAGCTGATAAGAACTTGCCTAGAATTCTAAGCCTGTGGAGGAGGGTACTTGGGATATCTCGATGGTTGACAGGTGATGTTAAGCAGGACAAGAGAGGGAAAATCACACAGGCACACCAGGGATCTTTGCAATTTAGGGAAAATCTTTATAAATAAGGGAAATCCCCTACCTGTGCTTGTTCCCTTTTTCTTTTTGTGTCCTAAAATTCACCTGACATGTAGACCCTTAAAATATACCCCCACTTTCAAGGGTACCTACCTTCTCAATGTCTCTTTTCTTGTTTTTTTTTTGTTGTTGTTAACCTGGAATACCCCCAAAACATCCAGAGGAAGAACATTCTAAGGAAAGACAGAGAATTCCCAAGAATGGGAGGAGGCAATCCCCCAGATCCTCAACAACTCTAGAAACCTGAATAAACTCTAGAAATCCCTGCAGCAGCTTTTTCCCTCCACCCTGTGTTTTTCTGCCACCCTGGTTACACACTATCTATATCATCCTCAAATAAACACTTTCCTGTCTTCAGATGAACAAGTCTGAGCTGCGCTTCTAATACTTTGGACAAGAACCTGCATTTGCTCACCCACAACTTTCTTGCTCTCCCACAATAATAGGAAAGGGATAGGTTGTGACCATTTTTTAATGGTAGACAGAGTAGTTTACATTCTAGAAGAAACAGGGAACCACTGGAGTAAATTGATGGGAGCAGAGTGGGATTAGAGGGTGGTGATGGTGTGCATGGGATGTAACCAGATTTTTGCTTTTGGAAAATCATTGGTGGGTAGCTAAGTGACTCTGTGGACAAAGAGACAGGCCTGGAGATAGGAGGTCCTGACCTCAGACACTTACTAGTTGTATGACCCGGAAAAGACACTTATCCTTGTTTGTCTAGCCCTTACCTCTCTTCTACCTTGGAACTAGTACTCAGTATTGATTCTAAGAGAGAAGGTAAGAGTTAAAAAAAAAAAAGCAAATCACTGGCAGCTTAGTAGGAATGGGTTGGAAAATGTAATAGGGAAAATCTTGAGTGAGACTAATTAAGAAGGTATTGTAGTAGCCAGGCAAAAGGTGATATGGGCTTCACTTAAAGTGGTGGTCACAGGAATCAAGAAAAGGGAAAGATGTAGAGGTATTGTGAAGGTAGAAGTAATAAGATTTGGCAATGATTGGATGTGGGAGGAGAAAATGAAGAGTCAAGTATACCCCAAGTTTGAGAACTTGAATGATTAGAAGAATGGTGGTGCCCTAATCAGAAAAAAAGGAAGTTTGGAAAAGGGATGAGTTTTGGGGGAAAGATAATGAGTATCATTTTTGACATTTTGAGTTTGAGATGTCTAGACTGGAAATGTCCAAGAGGTTCATGTAAATGAGCTCAGGAGAGAGGTTATGTCTGGATATAAATTATTGAATTCATGGGATCTGGTGAGATTATCAAGTGAGATAGTATAGAGGGAGAGGCCTATTGGTTACCTTCAACGTGTTCTGGCTCATCCACTGAGATGGTGTATGGCCTCTATCTACAGTTTCTTGGAGCCACAGATGAGAGTTGGGTGACAGGTAGACATAAAAGGTGGGAAAGCAGTCTTGAAAAGGGTTCAGCAAGCCCTCACACTCACACCAGAGGTACTAGTCCACCCTAAATACCCCCAAACACCCCACATATACATGCATATACTAATGTCATTGGTCCTTTTCAAAACAAAGGACAAACATAGAGGAAGAAGATAAAAGGATCCAAGATAGAGCTTTGGGGAACACCTGCATTAAAGGCACAAGAAATGAAAGAAAATTCAACAAAAGAGGCAGAGAAGGAGGGATCAGATAAGAAGGAGAACCAAGAGACATCAGTCATGAGAACCCAACTATGGCAAAATATCTAGAAAGAAATAGAGTCAAATGCTGCAAAGAGGAGAAGGATGAAGACTGAGAAAAGTCCATTAGTTAACTCAATTAAATTAAGAGGTCAATGGCAACTGCTTGGGTTTCTCTATTTCACTGCTCATCTGACCTTCTAGTATTATGTTAATTCCCCTGCTTTAATCTATATCTGCCTCTAACCCACTGCTGGTCCTAATCACAGTATTTATATGAATCACAGCCTGGAAAGACTGGCCTGTTGCTGACCCTACTCTATCTCCCCAAGTCTGACTGGGATCCCTTGCTAGTGCAGTGGGGAGTAGGGAAAGGAGGGCAAGGCAGTTGAACCAAAGTGGAAAAAGGAGAAGGTCTAGCCAGGAATTTGCACTAGTAGAGTGGCCTTAGTTCCATACATACATAACTAGCAACTGCAATTAAGCATTGGAGTTAGGCAATCTTTGGTATATGTAAGGTTGCACACAAAACCCTGTTGTTCCATCCAAAAATAACAGCATCTTAGAGTTGGCAAGGACTTTCAGAATTATCTGATCTAATCTATACTTTAAAAAAAGCCCTCTGTTAGACAAGTGAACATTCAGTTTCCTTTTGAAGGTCCATTCATAATAAGGAACTTACCACCTCCAGGTGCAGCCTAGTCTTCTTTTAGAAAACTCAAATGCATAATTAGGGGAAATTTTATGGTTCTATCAGTAAAATAGATAAAGAACATATGATTGAATTAAGTATGCAGTTAAAAAACTAGAAAAAGAACAAATTAAAAATCTCCAATTAAATATCAAATTGGAAATTCTAAAAATTAAAAAAATCAAGATGAACAAAACTGAATGTAAGAAAACCATCAAATTAATAAATAAAACTATGAATATGTCTTTAAAAAATCAACAAAATAGACAAACAATTGATTAATGTGATTTTAAAAAGAGAGCGAAAACCAAATCATTAGCCTCAAAAATAAAAGGGATGAATTCACCAATGAAAATGAAATGAAAATAATTATTAGGAGTTATTTTGCCCAATTATGTGCCAACAAATTTAACAATTTTAGTAAAATGGGAGAATTCTTAATATCTAAGTAAGCCTACTTTAGAAAAAGAAGTTGAACAAGCCATAAATTAACTTCCTTAGAAGAAAACATCAGGACCAGCTGGATTTACAAGTGAATTCTACCAAACATTTAAAGATCATCTGATTCCAATATGAAGTAAATTACTTAGAATAATTGGTAAAGAAGGAGTCCTGCAAACAAAATGAAACAAAGATGGTGCTGATACCTAAAGCAAGAATAGCAAAAACACAGAAAGAAAATTATAGATCAATTTCATTAGTTAATATATGTGCAAAAATTCTAAATAAAAGACTAGCCAGAATACTACAATGATAAATTACAAAGATTATACATTATGACCAAAGGAAAATTAATGTAATTGATTATATCAACATCACAAGTAACAAAAATCATATAATTAGAGGCAGGAAAAGCTTTTGATGAAATGCAACATTGCTTCCTATTTAAAAAACACTTGAAAGCAAAGGTATAAATGGATTTTTCCTTAGAATGATAAGAAGTATGTACCTAAAACCATCAGCAAACATTATGTGATGGGGATAAATTAGAAGCTTTCCCTAAGAGATCAGAAATGAAACAAAACCCAACATCACCATTATTATTTAATATTGCATTAGAAATGCTAGCAATAGCAATAAGAAAAGAAAAAGAAATTGAAGGAATCAGAATAAGCAAAGAGGTAATAAAATGATCTCCTTCCACAGATAATATGATGATGCATATGGAAAATCTATCCAAATTAAATTACCAAAATTTTATTTTATTGAACTAGAAAAAGTAATAAAATTCATTTTGAAGAACAAAAGGTCAAGAATAGCAAAAGAATTACTGAAAATAATGTAGATGAAAGAGGTCTAGAAGTAATAGATTTTAAACTGTATTATAAGACACTAATGATCAAAACTATCTGGTACTGGCTAAAAAAAATGTAAATCAGTGGAACAGAACCAGACATACAACAAATAGCAGTAAAAGACTATAGTAGCCTTGTATTTGATAAAAGTAATGATCCAAGATTTGGAGATAAGAACTGAATATTTGGTAAAAATTGTTGGGAAAACTGGAAAGCAATCTGGCAAAACTAGGTATAGACCAGTGATAGTGAACCCATGGCACAGGTGCCATAGATGGCATGCAGAGCTGAGCACTCTCTGTGGGCATGTGGCTGCCTTCCTTTCCTCCCCACCAGAAGCCCAATGGGAGTACACACAGGGTAAGGTAGGTGGTTCACAGGCAGCAGAGCTGGAGGAGAGCAGAGAGCTCAGGCCACTCCCCTCTCCTTCTCTACACTCACTGAGGACATTCTTTACTTTACCCATCCCTCT
Source organism: Gracilinanus agilis (assembly GCF_016433145.1). Lineage (NCBI taxonomy): Eukaryota > Metazoa > Chordata > Mammalia > Didelphimorphia > Didelphidae > Gracilinanus > Gracilinanus agilis. The sequence continues at coordinate 475,907,209 of NC_058131.1, read as the reverse complement.
GCCCAGCAGCTCAATGGGAGTACTTTCTCTCCTGTGCGGGGTAAAAGTGGGGCAGAGTGCGCCTAGCACTTGGTGATGGGGAGGGGCATGGTACACTGTCTTTGGGGGTGGGGTGAGCATGGCATTAAGTCTGGGTGGTGAGGTGGGGGCAGGGCACAGTGCACTATCTTTAAAATGTTTGCCATCACTGGTACAGACCAATATCTTACATCATTTACCAAGGTAGGATAAAAATGGATACATGACCTAGACATAAAGGAAGATATCATCAGCAAATTAGAACAGGGAACATATTATCTATCAGATTTATGGATAGGAGAAGAATTTATAAATAAGGAAGAGATAAGAGAGCATTGTGAGATGTTAAATAGATAGATTGGATTACATTAATTAAAAAGTTTTTGTACAAATCAAACAAATGTAGACAGGATTAGAAAGAAGAAAATTGGGGAAATTTCAATAGGCAATTTCTTGAATATGTCTCATATCTCAAATACATACAGAATATTATGAAATTTATAATAACATAAGCTATTCCCCAATTGATAAATGGTCAAAAGATATAAACAAATAGTTTTGGATGGAGATATCAAAGTCATATGTAGTCATGTGAAAAAAATGCTCTAAAATCATTATTGATTAGAGAAGTGCAGATCAAAACAACTCTGAGACATTATCTCATACCTATCAGTTTGGCTAAAATGAAAAAAAGTTTGTAAAAAGGGAAAAATGACAAATGTTGGAAAGGATATGGAAAAGTGGAGACACTAATATGCTGTTGGCAGAACTATGAACTGATACAGTCATTTTGGAGAGCAATCTGGAATTATGTCCAAAGAGTTATAAAACAGTATATATATCTACACCAGCAATGTCACTATTAGACTTGTTTCCTAAGGTGATCAGGGGAAAAGGAAAAGAACCTATATGTTCTAAAATGTCTATAGCAGCTCTTTCTATGGTGGCAAAGAATTGGAAATTGACGGTATACCCATCAATTGAGGAATGGATGAACAAGTAGTGCATATGATTGTGATGGAATACTATTGTACTTTAAGAAAGACAAGCAGTTTAATTTAAAAAATATAAAATTATGAAACTGTAAGAGCAAAATTAGCAGAACCAAGAGAACATTATATATAGTAACAGAAAGATTGTTTAAATAACTTGTGTATATTCACCTCTGGAGAAAGAACTGATAAAAATAATATTTTTCTCTTATGCAAGGAGCAGAGGGAGGGTGAGAGATATTTGGGAATTTTAATGTAACAAACATACAAATAAATTTCTAAAAAAAAAAAAGGAAACTCTAATAGGATTTTATCATTTATCCAGCTACTCTCCCACCCTAACTTAAATTTTTTTTTGTTTTAAACTTACTTCAACAACCAAGAGTATTTCCATATACAAAGAACTTCCAAAGAGGGTTGTATAGGAGACTGAGAATTACATACATATTGTATTTTTTATTAGACATTTATTAATATTCGTTTTTAATCTGTTTACATACTTTATGTCTCTACTTTTCCCTTCACCCCCCCCCATCCCCCCACCCATGGCCAACGCACATTTCCACTGGTTGTAACATGTGTCCTTGTTCAGGGTCTATTTCCCATTCATGTCCGCCTCAGCCCATGCATTCAAGCAATTGTTTATCTTATATGTTTCCTCTCCTGCAGTCCTTCCTCTGTGGGTAGCATCTTTACCATAAATCCCTCAGCACTGTCTTGTGTCATTGCAGTGCTGCTGGTACAGGAGCCCATTACATTTGATTTTATCATAGTATATCAGTCTCTGTGTACAATGTTCTTCTGGCTCTGCTCCTTTCTCTCTGCATCGCTTCCTGGAGGTCTCTCCAATTTGCATGGAATTCCTCCAGTTTATTATTCCTTTTAGCACAATAGTATTCCATCACCAGCATATACCACAATTTGTTCAGCCATTCCCCAATTGAAGGACATCCCCTCATTTTCCAGTTTTTTGCCACTACAAAAAGCGCAGCTATAAATATTTTCATACAAGTCTGTTTATCTATGATCTGTTTGGGGTACAAACCCAGCAATGGTATGGCTGGATCAAAGGGCAGGCAGTCTTTTATAGCCCTTTGGGCATAGTTCCAAATTGCCAGCCAGAATGGTTGTATCAGTTCACAACTCCACCAGCAATGCATCAATGTCCCGATTTTGCCGTATCCCCTCCAACATTCATTACTCTCCCCTTCTCTCATTTTAGCCAATCTGCTAGGTGTGAGGTGATACCTCAGAGTTGTTTTGATTTGCATTTCTCTAATTATTAGAGATTTAGCACACTTTCTCATGTGCTTATTGATACTTTTGATTTCTTTACCTGAGAATTGCCTATTCATGTCTCTTGCCCATTTTTCAATTGGGGAATGGCTTGATTTTTTATACAATTGATTTAACTCCTTGTATATTTGAGTAATTAGACCCCTGTCCGAGTTTTTTGTTATAAAGATTTTTTCCCAATTTATTGTTTCCCTTCTGATTTTGACTACGTTGTTTTTGTTTGTACAAAAGCTTTTTAGCTTAATATAATCAAAACCATTAAATTTACATTTTGTAATTTTCTCTAACTCTTGCTTGGTTTTAAAATCTTTCCTTTCCCAGAGATCTGACAAGTATACTATTCTGTGTTCACTTAACTTATTTATAGTTTCCCTCTTTATATTCAAGTCATTCACCCATTCTGAATTTATCTTGGTGTAGGGTGTGAGATGTTGATCTAAACCTAATCTCTCCCATATTGTTTTCCAAATTTCCCAGCAGTTTTTGTCAAATAGTGGATTCATGTCCCAAAAGTTGGGCTCTTTGGGTTTATCATACACTGTCTTGCTGACATCATTAACCCCGAGTCTATTCCACTGATCCTCCCTTCTATCTCTTAGTCAGTACCATATTGATTTAATGACTGCTGCTTTATAGTATAGTTTGATATCTGGTACTGCTAGGCCCCCTTCCTTCACATTTTTTTTCATTATTTCCTTTGATATTCTTGATCTTTTGTTATTCCAAATGAAATTTGTTATAGTTTTTCCTAATTCAGTAAAGAAGTTTTTTGGTAATTTGATAGGTATGATGCTAAATAGGTAAATTAATTTAAATAGGTAAATTAATTTGGGTAGGATGTTCATTTTTATTATGTTAGCTCGTCCTACCCATGAACAGTTAATGGCTTTCCAATTGTTGAGGTCCAGTTTTATTTGTTTGGAAAGCGTTTTGTAGTTGTTTTCGTATAATAGCTGTGTTTGTTTTGTTAGATTGATTCCCAAGTATTTTATATTGTCTAGGGTGATTTTAAATGGTGTTTCTTTCTACCTCTTGCTGTTCTAATGTGTTGGAAATGCATAGAAATGCTGATGATTTATGTGTATTTATTTTGTATCCTGCCACTTTGCTAAAGTTGTTGATTATTTCTACGAGCCTCTTAGTTGATTCTCTAGGATTTTTTAGGTATACCATCATATCATCTGCAAAGAGTGATAGCTTAGTCTCCTCATTGCCTATTTTGATACCTTCAATTTCTTTTTCTTCTCTAATTGCTATTGCTAGTGTTTCTAGTACTATGTTGAATAATAGAGGTGATAATGGGCATCCTTGTTTCACTCCTGATCTTATTGGGAAGGCTTCTAATTTATCCCCATTGCATATAATGCTTGTTGATGGTTTTAGGTATATATTGTTTATTATTTTTAGGAAGGGTCCTTCTATTCCTATACTTTTCAATGTTTTCAATAGGAATGGATGCTGTATTTTGTCAAAGGCTTTTTCAGCATCTATTGAGATAATCATGTGATTTTTGTTTGTTAGACTGTTGATATGGTCAGTTATGTGGATGGTTTTCCTAATGTTGAACCATCCTTTCATTCCTGGTATAAATCCCACCTGATCATGGTGGATGACCTTCTTAATTACTTGCTGGAGTCTCTTTGCTAATATTCTATTTAAGATTTTTGCATCTATGTCCATTAGGGAGATTGGTCTATAGTTTTCTTTCTCTGTTTTTGGCCTACCTGGCTTTGGAATCAGTACCATATTTGTGTCATAAAATGAATTTGGTAGGACTCCTTCTTTGCTTATCATATCAAATAATTTGTATAGTATTGAGATTAGTTGCTCTTTGAATGTCTGATAGAATTCACTTGTGAATCCATCAGGTCCTGGTGATTTTTTCTTAGGGAGTTCTTTGATGGCTTGTTCAATTTCTTTTTCTGATATGGGATTATTTAGGTATTCTATTTCTTCTGCTGTTAATCTAGGCAATTTATAATTTTGTAAATATTTATCCATATCTCCTAAATTGTTATATTTGTTGCCATATAATTGGGCGAAATAGTTCTTAATGATTGCCTTAATTTCCCCTTCATTATAGGTGAGGTCTCCCTTTTCATCTCTAATACTGTCAATTTGGTTTTCCTCTTTCCTTTTTCTTATTAGATTGACTAGTACTTTGTCTATTTTATCTGTTTTTTCAAAGTACCAGCTTCTAGTCTTATTTATTAATTCAATAGTTCTTTTACTTTCAATTTTATTAATTTCTCCCTTAATTTTTAGTATTTCTAATTTAGTTTTCATCTGGGGGTTTTTTATTTGCTTGCTTTCTAATTTTTTGAGTTGCAGGCCCAATTCATTAATCTCTGCCCTCCTTAATTTGTTAATATATGCACTCAAGGATATAAATTTCCCCCTGAGTACTGCCTTGGCTGCATCCCACAGAGTTTGGTAGGATGTCTCATCATTGTCATTCTCTTCAATGAAATTGTTGATGGTTTCTATGATTTCTTCTTTAACTAACTGGTTTTGGAGAATCATATTATTTAATTTCCAATTAGTTTTTATTTGCCTTTCCATGTGCTCTTACTAATTATTAATTTTATTGAATTATGATCTGAGAAGGTTACATTTATTTTTTCTGCTCTTTTGCATTTGTTTGACATGATTCTATTCCCTATTACATGGTCAATCTTTGTAAATGTACCATGTGCAGCTGAAAAGAAGGTGTATTCCTTTTTGTCCCTATTTATTTTTCTCCACATATCAATTAAATCTAATTTTTCTAGGACTTCATTCATCTCTCTTACCTCTTTCTTATTTATTTTTTGGTTTGATTTATCTAGATCTGAAAGAGGAATATTTAGATCTCCCACTATTATGGTTTTACTATCTATTTCCTTCTTGAGCTCTGCCAGTTTCTCCTTTATGAATTTGGATGCTATACCACTTGGTGCATATATATTGAGCAGTGTTATTTCCTCATTGTTTATACTGCCTTTAATCAGGATGTAATGACCTTCCCTGTCTTTTTTAATCATATCTATTTTTACTTTGGCTTTGTCAGAGATCATGATAGCCACTCCTGCCTTCTTTTTCTCATTTGATGCCCAAAAGATTTTGCTCATACCCTTAACCTTGAACTTGTGTGTGTCTACCTGCCTCATATGTGTTTCTTGTAGACAACCTATGGTAGGATTTTGGTTTCTGATCTACTCTGCTATTTGCTTCCGTTTTATGAGTGAGTTCATCCCGTTCACATTCAGAGTTACAATTGTTAGTTGTGTATTCACTGACATTTTTGTATCCTCCCCTAGACCCACTCCTTCTTATTACACTATTTTCTTTTACACCAGTGGTTTGCTTTGAGCAGGTATCCCTTATCCCCTCCCTTGATTGACTTTCCTGTCTGCCCCCTCCCTTGTTGTTCCCCTCTTTTTGTTTTTTTAAAGACCAAATGAATTCCCTACCCCTTCTTCTCCCCTCCCTTTTTTGGCCTCCCCACTCCCCTGCTCCCTTTGGTTTATCCCTTCTGACTTTCTCAGTAGG
>NC_058131.1:475890257-475901000 GCF_016433145.1 Gracilinanus agilis | reverse complement strand
TCCCCTCCCTTGTTGTTCCCTTATTTTTGTTTTTTTAAAGACCGAATGAATTCCCTCCCCCTTCTTCTTCCCTCCCTTTTTGGCCTCCCCACTCCCCTGCTCCCTTTGGTTTATCCCTTCTGACTTTCTCAGTAGGGTTAGATGGAGTTTTTTATCCAGATGGATAATAAAGCTACTCTTCCTTCTCCGGGTTGATTATACTGAGAGTAAGGTTTGATTATTACCTCTTAATGCTCTCTTCCTCTCCTTCTTATGGTAGTATTTATCCCCTCCCCTTCCCATGCCCTCTTTGTGTGTAATAGAATATCTTATTTTTCTTATTTACTCGGATTTTTCTTGGTGTCCCCTACTATTCCCCCCTCTTTCCCACCCCCCATGTCTTCTTAGACCATTTAGTATCCTGTCCTCTCCCTATGAATTATTCTTCTGGTTGCTATAATAGTGAATATTATAATAGTGTATAGAGTTCACTACAGAGAATTATACATAGCACTTCTCCACCTAGTAATACAGATAATTAGATCTTATTTATGCCCTTAAAGAGACAAGCTTAAAAGACTATGAGTTTTCTTTCCTTTCCCTCTGTTTCTTATTTACCTTTTCATCTTTCTCTTGATATTTGTGGTTGAGTGTCAAACTTTCCATTTAGTCCCAGTCTCTTTTGTGCAAAAACTTGGAATTCTTCAATTTTGTTGAATGCCCATACTTTCCCCTGATAGTATATGGTTAGTTTCGCTGGGTAGTTGATTCGTGGCTGAAGGCCCAGCTCTCTTGCCTTTCTGAATATTGTATTCCAAGCCTTACATATTGTATTTTAATATTTATTATTAGTAACACAGTAGTACCAACAGTGCTTGCTTGATTGTATCACCTCCTGGATGATATTCTGCTCTCTTCTGCATATTTTAAGAATGTTTCATTGACTTTCTTTTCTTTCTTTTCTTCTTTTTTCTGGACATCAACATTACAACCCTCTCCAGTTCCCCCTCATTACTCCTCCCTCTCTTTTTCTATATAAAAGCCCTCCCTTTTAACAAATAAGTCTAGCCAAGTAAAATACATATATTGACCATATCAGAAAATGGTTGGCCACTGATCATAGGGGTTTTTTTTTGGTTTGTTTTTAGAGTCAAGGTTAATGATGATAGGTTTAAATTCTTTTACAGTAGTTTTTCTTTACAATGTTGTATTCATGTTATAAACTGTTATCCTTGATCTGTTCATTTCACTCTGTATCAGTTAGTACAAATCTTAATGGGTTTCTTTAAAACCACTTCCTTCATCATTTCTTTCTTTCCAGTTGCTAACCTACCTGCTTGCTATCTCAACAGAAGACTGTTGTTCTTGCTGTCACTGGTACCTACCACAATTTCCCCTAGGAGTGAAAGGCAGGGGCCAGAAAAAGAAGTGTTGCCATTTTGGAAGCCAGGAGAGGAGGTTAGAACATTGCCACTATCCACTATTATCTATTACATTATATTAATATATGATAATTTGTTCAGATATTCCCAAATTGATGGACACTCAATCATTTCCAATTTTTTGCTACAACAAATACAACTATAAATATTTGCACATATATGTATGTGTGTGTTTTCCTTCTTTGTTCAGTTTCTTTGGAGTATGTACCGAGTCCAAGGTATGCCAAGTTTATGACTTTTGTGGGGTATACTTCTAATTGGTTGAGCCAATTCACAGCTTTGCCAATAGCGCATTTGTATACATATGCTCCAAAAAAGTCTGTCCAAATAGTTATTGTTTCCTTTACTCATCATCATTGCTAATCTGATGGGTATGAGGTAGGACCTCTAAATTCTTTTATTTTCTTCTCCTTATATTAGTGATTTGGAGCACTTTTCAGGTGATTATTGATAGCTCGAGTGCCTTCTTTTTTATTTTTTTAATTTTTATTCTTTTTTTTAAAACCCTTAACTTCTGTGTATTGGCTCCTAGGTGGAAGAGTGGTAAGGGTGGGCAATGGGGGTCAAGTGACTTTGCCCAGGGTCACATAGCTGGGAAGTGTCTGAGGCCGGATTTGAACCTAGGACCTCCCGTGTCTAGGCCTGACTCTCAATTCCCTGAGCTACCCAGCTGCCCCCTATTGAGTGCCTTCTTTTAAGAACCATTGATTTAGATACTTAACTGTCCATTGGATACTGGACATTATTCTTATACATTTACATTCATTTAAAAATATATCTCTTTAAGAGAGATTTTCCTGTTAGCTTCTCTTATAATCCTTACTGCATTAATTTTATGCAAACTGTCCAATTTCATGTTTATAAAATAAAACTGTATATTTTATCTCCTGTGATCCTCTCTATTCCAGAACTATCCACAGTTGAGAAAGGTATTACCTTTTTCTTTCATTTGTTTATGATATAACCCTTTCACATTTAGGTCAAGTATCCATTTGGAGCTTATTATAGCATATCTCAAATATATATAACTATATAAAATTGTGATTTTTTTCAACCTAATTTCCAGTTTCCTCAGCAATTTTTGTTGTACCTTCAAGTACTTGAGGCAACTCATTATGATTATAAATTGCTGAAAAAGTGCCAGCCTGCTTTTGTAGAGGGAACTTCTTCATCCAGGGATTCCTTGTATCAGTGAATTCACAATTTAAATTCTTATCCCTATGTTACTAATATTAAATCAACCCATAATTCTTGTTATAAATACAACCTGGTCATAGAGAATAATCTTTTAACTATATTATTATACCTACTCTTTGCTAATATTTTATTCAATATTTTCATACTGATATTCATCTTTTATTTCTTTCTGGTTTAGTAATTAGTATTACATTTCCTTCATAAAAGTTTTGTGGGATGAATCTATCTGGGCCTGGGACTTTTCTTTTGGATTTCCTTTAAGGATTATTCAATTTCTTTTTCTGAAATTAATTTAAATTCTATATATTTATTTTGTTAACCTGGTAATTTGAATTTTTTATAAGTATTCATCTATTTCAATTAGGTGATCAGTTTTGTGCATATATAATTGGGTAAAAATAGTTTATAATAATTTCCTTTAATACCTCTAAAATTTTTCCTCCATTTTTTTTTATCTTGGCAACCTGGCTTTAATCTCTCTCTCTTTTTTTTAAACCCTTGTACTTCGGTGTATTGTCTCATAGGTGGAAGATTGGTAAGGGTGGGCAATGGGGGTCAAGTGACTTGCCCAGGGTCACACAGCTGGGAAGTGGCTGAGGCCGGTTTTGAACCTAGGACCTCCTGTCTCAAGGCCTGACTCTCACTCCACTGAGCTACCCAGCTGCCCTTTAATCTCTCTTTTAATGAAATCAAGTTAGTCTATGGTTTATCTTATTCCATTACTTTTTTTAGAAAATAGTTCACAGTTTGATTTATCAATTCAATGTTTTTTCATAATTTCCCTTTTTTGTTTTTAGTGGGCAGTGAGTTTTGATTTTTTGCTTTTCTGCTTCTGTTTTTTAGTTGTAGGTTCAGTTCTCTGATCTGTTCTTTTTCTCTTTTTTTAAAAATGAAAGTGTTTAGAATTATAATTTTCTCCTAAGGACTGCTTGGGCTATAATCCAAAAGTTTTAGTATGTTGTCTCATCATTGTTATTTTATTTTATGAAAATATATGCTACTTATATGATTTTCTCTTTCATTCACATTCTTCAGCATTAAATTTAGTCATTTAAGTTTGAATTCTTTCTTCAAATTACATTTATTGATTATAATTTTTTGTATTGTTGTCAGCAAAGGCTATGTTCAATATTTCTCCCTCTCTACATTTATTTCTGAGGTTTTTATGGCCTAGCATATGGCCAGTTATTTAATATTTGAATTCAACATTTGACCTTCCTGTGGATAATCTGAATTTTTTTTAAAGTATTGTCTGATTTGATCTCTTTGCTGTCCAAGGGATTCTCATAAGTCTTCTCCAGCACAGAATTCTAAAACAATGATTCTGCAGTGTTCAGCTTTCCTTGGAGTCCAACTCTCACAGCCACTTTTTACTACTGGAAAAAACCAGAGCTTTGACTCTGTAGATTTTTGCTAGCAAGTTAGTCTTTGCTTTCTAGTATACTGTCCAGATATGTTATAGCTTTCTTCCTGAGGAGCAAGAATCTTTTAATTTCATGGCCACATTTGCTGTTTGCAGCAATCTTTGAGCTCAAGAATATTAAATCTGACACTGCATCCTTTTCTTCACTCTCTATTTGCCAGGAAGTGATGGAATCAGTTGCCAAGATCTTTTTTTATTAATTTTTTATGTTAAGTTTTAGGCTAGATTTTACATTCTCATTTAGAGCCTTGTTAAATCTTCTTCATTTTCTTCCATCAGAATGGTATCATCTGCTTATATGAGATTGTTGATAATTTCTCCCAGCAATATTAATTCCAGCTTCTAATTCAATCTGGCATTCTGCATATGAATTAAATAAAAAGGTGACAACTACTACTTCCACAACTATATCTAATTTTCTTATTTTTCTTTAGCACTGTGTGGATTTTTATATTTAAAGTATTCCATGCAAACAACATATTGGATTCTACTTTCTAATTCATTTTACTCCCTTCTCCATTTTATGGGTGAGTTTATAACATTCATGTTCATAGTTAAGTCCCCTTACGTTTTTCCTCTTTTGCTATCCCTGTTCCTCTTTACAAAGAAGAAAAGAGAAAGAATATGATTACCACTAGCTATCTATCACTGTAGTGTTCAACTCCCACTCCTCTGCCTGCCCCTTTTCTCTGTGTTCCCAACTTGGCACCCCAAAATGACTGGTTCTTATACTTCTTTTTTTGTCCTCTTAATTCATTCCTTTTTTTTGTGATCCATTCTCCGAAGATGAAATTTGCTTTGCTTGTGGTTATTCTTTCTTCAGCACCTGCTTTCCTCTGAAGTCCCTTCTGTTTGTCCCTGCTTTTTTTTTTTTTTTTTTTTTTTTTTTACTCTGTTGAACTATATGGTGTCAAAAATTTTTAGTCTTCAGTCTTAAACTTTTGGGATACCCTGTATATTTCTATGCCAAAATTTTTGCACATGGTCTATGTATTTACGTGTGTATTTTCAGACCTCATTTGTTTGGTTCATATGAGTGAAATTAATGAGATGTCAACCTCCTCCATTCTTTCCATGTTTTCATACTTTTTCTTGTTATTTCAATTATTAGAAATAGTAAGGTCTTTGGCTTCGTCCTCATTCATTTCTTGATGTATTCCTTTCCCTCTCCATTTTCTTTCTTATGTTAAAACCAACAAAATAGCACAAAAACACACCTAAGCCTTATGTTTGTCTTTCATAATTTACTCTGTGAGCCTTGAAGATGTTGGAATTCTGAAGGGACAGGTGTTTCTTCTCACTTTATTAGAATGTAAGTATTTAATCATTTGGGAAATAACTTTGTGGATATGCTGAGGACACCTGAATTTACCCGACTCCAGGAACTGTCAGTGTTGGTACAGGTTCTATCTTTTGCTTCAGGAATCCACAAAAGAGGTCCTGAATTTGCCTTGCCAGGGAGATTTAAATCTAATATTCCCTGACTGATAGAAGTACCTTTATGGAATGTTTTCAGATTCATTTAGAATTCATTTGGGGACAGGTAGGTAGATCAGTGAAAAGAGAGGAGGTCCCAAGTTCACATGTGACCTCAGACACTTTCCAACTGCATGACCCTGGGCAAGTCATTTAACCTCCATTACCTAGTGTTTATCACTCTTTTGTCTTGGAACCAATATTTGGTATTGGCTTCAAGAGAGAAGGTAAGGGTTTAAAAATAAAGAATTCATCTGCCTTATATACTCTTAGATAACTGTACTTTCAGGATCCCACTGCTTCATTTAGTTTCATTGTTGACTATATAAGATAAATGAAAAGAAAGTGGAAAACAACTACTTGAGAACAATTAATCTATACTTATTAAGCACTATTTTGGAGTACCATGAAAATACTAGTACACAGTACACAGTAAAGTGTAGAACTAGTAGTAGAACTAATAAAAAGATGTCTTTTTGATCTTCCAAATTTAAAAGAGTATTCCCCCCCATATGATATTACCACCGTTTGTATGTACAATATGTACCATTATTGCTGTAAGAAAGTACAAGTATCTCTTTCACATTGCCATTTTCCCCATTGTGATTTCTACATCACAGGTTGGTATAAGAAATTAAACAAGAATTTTGGGGAAGTTTTGCAGATATCCTAGATGACACATAAAAGCCAGCAGATGACTTAGAAACTCATTTTTACTTAATATTGAATGCCTCCAAAAAGCCTATGACCAAATACTTAACTCAAATTTTCAATAAGGTACTGTAAACACCCCATAAAAGACAAAAAAAATCAGACTTCTCTGGTACGAAGGCAAAGCTAAAATTATTTTCTGCAGATTTTCCAGATTTTAGGGAGAGGGTGCTGCATCCCTAAACCCTGTGATGTAGAAAGGATGGCTGTGCTTTCTATTGTTATGTCCCCATATAATGAATTAAACCTATGATGAAGTGAACCTAGAATATAAGACAATAGAAACAATAGATAACTCTTCCAATTGACTGACATCTTAGCAAAATCATTAATTAAAATCCTGCTTTTCAGGGAGAGCTGCACTAAGGATACAAAGAGGAATAAATCCTCTGACCTTTACAATCCAGTTAGAGGAAAAAAAAGCTCTGTACAGATATAATTTTTGTAAATCAAATATTATTTGAAATACATCCAGGGAGCTTGCTACTTACAGTCAATCCTTTTGCAAACTGAAGAATCCTACTGAAAAGCAAAAAATTGTACCCCTGTTCCCTCTTCAGTATATATATATATATAAAACATATTGGATAGCTTAAAATACAATAGCCTATTTTACATTTCTCTTTAGACAAGCCGTCTCTTTCACGGAGAATGAGTGACAGGTCTAGGAAAGAGATCTAGGTCTCCTGAGCCATCTCAATCCAGTGCTCTATAGCCACTGGATGGGGTTTAATTCTCCTAATAAGCTCATTTAAATGCAAAGGAATGTTTTTTTCAATATTTTTGCCATGATGTAATTTTATTCTCCATCCTTTTCTATGTCTGTCTGACTATCTTTCCAATGATTTTACCTTTTACTTCTACATCCCTTCTGTTCTCCACTCATTTCTTTACTTCATTTCTTCTTTCCTCTCTCCTTCCTCTTTCTCTTTTCTTTTGGCCCTATCTCTAATGCCCTCCTTCCCACCCCCCTCTCTCTCCTTTCTCTCATCTTTTTCCTTCTCCTTTCTCCCACCCCTTTCCTTTTCATTCTTTCCTTCTTCTTCCCATCTGCTTCTCTTCTCTTCTATCCTTTTCTCTCCTCTTCCTTGCCTTTTACCCTTCCTTCTCTTTCCTTTCCAGTGACCAGCTGCAACGCTTCTGCCTGACACAACCTCTTATTACTAGATACTCAGAAGAAATTAAATGTAAGGTAAATAAAGGCTAGATAATGATAGGGTCTTCTCATGTGTAAAGAAGTTGAACTGAGGTTCAGGGGTGTTCAGAGGCTGTATTATATATAAAATGTATGGAGCTGAGCTATGCACTTATAGTAGGTGCTGGAAAAACTCAAAAATTTCTTGTTCCTCATCCTGAATGAAGCTTATCCTTTCTGGGCTTAATTACTTTAAGGGCTTCTCTATGTTTGTTCTAGGAACGATTGATTAAATTTGAGGTTTAGACACTCTCCACCAGGAATGTGCTGGAGCCAACTCTAAAACAGAGAACTAATTGTTAAATTTTTAGTATGAACATTTACCCCTCAGAAACTATACTTGAACTAGTCCATCATATGTCACTGGCTGCATACTTCACCTTTCCAAATGGACATATAGGAGGCATCTCAAATCCAATAGAACTCATTATCTCTTTCTGCAAAATCCATCCCTCTTTGTAAAACTCTGTGTTTCCATCTAAGGTACTACCATCTTTTCAGTCATCTAGGTTCATAATTTTGGTGTTATACTTAACTTTTCTTTCCCCCTGGCTTCTCATGTCCAACTAGTTGTCAAATTTTGTCATTTCTATCTCTCCAGCATCTCTACATCTATCCTTTTCTCTACTTACATGACCACCACCCTAGTTTGGGTCCTCATCAATTTTTGGCCTGGACTATTCCAATAACCTTCCCATTGATCTTCCTGCCTCAAATATCACACCATTCTAGTTCATCTTCTCCATGGTGGCTAAGTCAATTTTCCCCCACAGTGCAAGTCTGACCATGTCACTCTACTATTCAGTAACCTCTAATGGTTCGTTATTGCTTTTAGTAACAAGCATTAACTCCTCTATTTGACTCTTACAGCTTTTCACAACTTGGTTCCATCTCAACTCTCCAGTTTTATTATCTATTGCTTCTTTCCCCATACTCTATGGCCTGATCTTAATGTTCTTCTCATACAATGCTCTCTCTCTCCTCTCTCACTCTAAGGAGTAATAGGATGGTCTGTGGGAAAACAGGTGTACAGATACCTTGTTGGTATATTTGTAAATTGGTCCAATCGTTGGAGGGAATAATTTAGAACTACTCAAGAAAAATCACTAGACTTTGTCTTCCCTGAACTAGTAATCTGATTATTGAACACTGAGGTCAAAGACAGAAAGTATATACTGAAATATTCATTGCAGCACTTTGTGGGGCATTAAAGGACTACAAATAAAATGAGTGTCCATTACTTCTGAAATGACCAATCAGACTGTGTTATATGAATAAATTGGGTACCCTAAGAAACAAAGAATATGAGGAATTCAGGGAAATAGGGGGAGACATGAATTGATACAGATTGAATAAATCAGAACTAGGAGAGTGCCCACAATAATAGGAAAGAGGGGAAGACACTTAGGAGAACTGAAATCCAATTAATAGTCATGTCTTAGGGCAGCAAGGAGATGGGAAGTCTTGGGTTCAAATTTGACCTCAGGTCAAATCTGGCCTCAGACACTTCCCAGCCGTGTGACCCTGGGCAAGTCACTTGACCCCCATTGCCTACCCTTACCACTCTTCTGCCTTGGAACCATTACACAGTATTGATTCTAAGGTGGAAGGTAAGGGTTTAGAAAAAAAAATTTTTTGACCTCAGGGGAGAACCTCAATGAACTGATTCAAAGTAAAAAGAGCAGAACTAGAAGAACAGTGTACACAGAAAGTAAAACATTGTGAAAAAATCCAATGTAATAGATCTTGCTACTAGTAGCAATGCAACAAGCCAGGACACTCCTGAAGGACTTATGTAAAAGAATGTTCTCCACATTGAGACAAAGAACTATGGGAGTAGAAATGCAAAAGGAAAACATATGACATCACTTATCACATGTATGTGTGGGTGCGTGATTTGGGGACTAGGCTTTTAAAAAACCTCTCTATAGCAAAAATGAATAATATGGAAATAGGTATCAAGTGACAACATTTGTACAACCTAGTGGAATTGCTGGTTGGCTCTGGGAGAGGGGAGGAAAGAGGAGAGGGAAAGAAAATGAGTCATGTAAACGTGGAAAAATATTCTAAAATAAATAAATTAAAAAAAAAACACAACCAAATTTGACCTCAGATTCTTCCTGGCTGAATGAACCTGGGCAAGTCACTGAACCCCAATTGCCCAGCTCTTACTGCTTTTCTGTTTTATATTTGATATAGATTCTAAGACAAAATGTAAGACTTAAAAAATAGTAATGGTTAATCTTGGTCCCAGATAAAGATGATGAGAAATTTTCCAGCTCTTTGTTTTGAAGTGGGAGACTTCAAGTATAGAATAGAGTTGGACACAGTAGTTTCATTGATTAGTTTTGCTTAGTTGTTTTTAAAAATTATTATTACAAAGAAAGTGACATATGAGGAAATGAGTGATATAAAAACCAGAAGGCATCAATAAAACATTAAAGAAAAAAGATATTAGAGACAGTTCAAGTGGTAGGGAAAATTGGTATACAAGACACTGAGAACTTGTTTACAACTCTACTACTAACTTGCTATGCCATCATGGACAACACAGCTTCTCTGAGAGGCATGTGATGAGATGAAATTATCTTTGGAATATGTTTTAGATGAAATTCTGTGGGAGTCTAGTTATATTACATATTTAGAAATCCAGGTCTATTTAAGCAATTTTTGGCAATAGTTTCCCACTTGATGCAGTTTATAAATAGGATCTCCTATTTTTGTAAATGAAGCCAGACTTTATTTGTACATAAGCAGATATAAGGTAGTTATTTATAATCTTTTTTATAATTTCTAATCCCCCACACAATTCCTATCACTTTTTTTTAACATTTATTCATAATCATTTTTAACATGATTACATGTTTCATGCTCCTATTTTCCCCTTCACCCCCCGCACTCCCTCCACCCATGGCCGACGCACTTTTCCACTGGTTTTGTCATGTGTCCTTGGTCAAGACCAATTTCCCAATTGTTGGTGGTTGCATTGGTGTGGTAGTTTCGAGTCCACACCCCCAATCATGTCCGCCCCGACCCATGCGTTCATGCAGTTGCTTTTCTTATATGTTTCCTCTCCTGCAGTCCTTCCTCTGAATGTGGGTAGCATTCTTTACCATAAATCCCTCAGAATTGTCCTGGGTCATTGCATTGCTGCTGGTACAGAAGCCCATTACATTCAATTTTACCACAGTATATCAGTCTCTGTGTACAATGTTCTTTTGGCTCTGCTCCTTTCGCTCTGCATCAGATCCCGGAGGTCTCTCCAGTTCGCCTGGAACTCCTCCTGTTTATTATTCCTTTTAGCACAATAGTATTCCATC
>NC_058131.1:475832864-475885261 GCF_016433145.1 Gracilinanus agilis | reverse complement strand
GGGGGGGGGGGGGGGGCTCCGGTCTCCTTGTCCTCGGGGTCAGGCCTCCTGGTAGTTCCCGGTCTGCCCCTCTGCCCGAGGTTCCTTCAGCAGTCTTTGGGGCTGCTTCCACAGCCGAGCTCAGGTCTGCACCGGGTCCTCACTGGAGGTCCAAGCCTGGGCTGGAGATTGTTATTCAAGCCTAGGGCACTGCCTTTGCCTGCGCTGATGCTCTTAGGGCCCTGCCTTCACCCCCGAAGAAGGTAGTGAAAGTCCGTGGGCTGGAGATCTTTATTTGCCCCTGAGGCGTTGCCTTCAGTGCTTGGGAAAGGCCGTGTTTTAGGGGCCTTTGTCCTGGCTGGAGGCGGTGCCTTCACCCACGTGGGAGCTCAGGGAGAGTCCCAGCCACCTGGGGTCCCTCGTCTTGCAGCGCACAGGTACGGGCTCAGGGGCTGCCAGTGATTATCTGGTTGCCCCAGTCCTGTTTACCCGCTTGTGCGGTGTGGGGGGTGGGGGAGGGGCTTCTTCCTCTCGTGTTTTAGTGTGAACTGTTTCACCCCTTTAAAGTGTGGAAATGCCCCGATTCTGTGTACCTTCAATGCTGCGCCCTGTTGTGGGGTTCCTTCGTTCCTCTGGACTCGTTTTTATTTCCCCTTGAGGGGTTCTGTGTGGTTCGGTCAGGAGAGATCGAGCAGCTGCTCCTTACTCTGCCGCCATCTTAACCGGAAGTCCTCCTATCACTTTTGTGGCAGGAGGCATGTGCTACGTGTATTTATACTTTTAATGCATACATGACTTGTTTTCCTAACTCTACTGATGCCCCTTGAGGGCAGGGACTAGAACTTTAATACCTAGCAGAGTGCCTGTGCACCCAAGAAACCACTAAGTGGTAGAAAACCTGGATTTAAATCTTGAATTCTACTATCTGTGTGAATTTAGGAAAACAACTTTACCTCTTTGATCCTCAGTTTTCTCATCTGCAAAATGAGGGAATTATGCTAGAATGAAATGATCTTTAAAGCCCACCTAGTTCCAACATTCTGTGTGGAAATATATATTTTCCAATATGCTTAGTGGTGGCAATATGGCATAAGGGAAAAAAATATTCCCAGAGTTTGCCACAGTGTCTGGCACATAATAGGTTCTTAATAAATGTTTTTTGATAGATTGATTAGATTTCAAGTCACCGAGGACATATATTTATTAAGTATCTATTTTGAGTCAGGTACTATGTTAAGGGCTGGGAGAAATATAAATACATACATATATGTAATATGTAGATATGAAAATAAATAAAATATATAGAAAAATGGTCCCTGCCTATAAGGAACTTACAATCTAAAGGACAGGATATGTAGATTGAAGTTCAGCTCTTTTTCCTTTCTATAACCCTTATCTTCTGACCTTAGAATCATGACTAAGTATCGGTTCCCAGGCAGAAGAACAGTAAGAGATAGGTAATTGGGGTTTATGTGACTTGCCCTGGGTCACACAGCTAGGAAGTGTTTGAGGTCATATTTGAACCCAGGATCTCCCATCTCCAGGCCTGGCTTTTTATCCACTGAGTCACTTGGCTGCCTCCAAGTCCAGCTCTTTTACTAATTTTGTGTGACCTTGGGGAATCACTTCCCTGAGTTATAGTCTCCGTATCTGTAAAAAGGGCATACTAATATTACTTAACCTACCTACTTAACATGCATGAAATGAGTTAATATATTTGTAAAGTGCTTTGTAACCATAAATAGAAGCAATTAAAGCTTAGTGAATATTTGAGGATGATGGAGATAATATTTTTTAAGGAAGGAAATTTTACAATAGCTAGACTTTTAATTACATCAGTGGGCCTGGTTTTTCCTATAAATAATGCAGCATTCCCTCCTGGAAAGGGACAAGGGCCTGTTTGTTTAAGATACACCTATATTTTTTCCATCTCTGGAATCAGAGGCTGTTCTATCTTCATGAATTGGTAATGGACGTCTGGATTTGAGCATAGGTGCATTGGCAGATTGGACATGGGGGAGACAATTGATATGAAACAAGAATAGCTGGAAGCCTATGGAAAGGGATAGTTTTTTGGTTCATTTGCCTGAAATAAACTACAATCTGAAGCCCAGTAGCTGGTGTGGATTTCCTTAAAAGTCTAATGGCAAATATAGACCCATCTAAGTGTTTTCAAAATAGGACCATATATTGAAAACTAGAAGGGGCTTTCAAAGTAATCCAATTCAGTTCTTATTTTATTGAAGAGGAAGACTGAAGCCCAGAGTGGGCAAGTGCTTGTTCAAGGTCACACAGGTTGTAAATTAATGGTAGAATTGATGTTTTAACTCAGGTTGTGTGACTGCAAGTTCAGCCCTTTTTCCATTGCAACATATTGCAACTAGGCTTGATTGGGTAGTTTCCATTCTTGGGCTTTGTAGGGAAGATCAGTGACAAATTTATCACATGCAATTATCTGACTTTAGAATCAGAGTTCCTGAGTTTGAATCCTAGCTCTATCTCTTACTAACTTTAGGACAATGGACACAAGTCACTTAGCTTCTCTGGACCTCAGTTTCTCCATTTGTAAAATGAGGGAGTTGGACTAAATGACCTCTAAGGTCCTTTCCAAATCTAAATGTATGATCCTATTATTCTCTCTCTCTTTTTTTCCTTCTCAGTGAACCAAATACTAAACATAAGAGAGGCCAGATTATCTGAATATCTTTCATATATCAGGGTGCTTTGGTGACGAATTAAATATGTGGAGTGATCACAAATGAGGAGATGATTATTACAACTAGATTGTGAGCCTGGATGAGTGGGAATATGGTGCTCCCCTTGACTATGATTGGAAAGTTTGGAATAGAGAAAGGTTTGAAGGGAAAGATGATGAATTTTGTTTTAGACATGTTGAGTTTGAGAATTCACCAGGACATTCAGTTTTAAGATGGAAGTTTGAGAGGCATGACTGTAGCTCAAAAGAAATTTTTCTCCCTAGTGTTTTGATTATGGTCATATTGATAAGTAAGATGCAGAAGAACCTAGATTTTCTTCACCAACTCTCCCTTTCCTTCAAATTCAGTGCTCTTTTTCTATAACATATTGTCATGCAAGAGGACACCTAGTGGCTGAAATATATCTTTCCTTTTGAGAGAACTTCCCTTTTCATAGAAGCCTTGTATAATGTCTAGAATCAATAAATATGTATAGAATCCTAGACTATTAGAGCTTGAAAGGATTTTGAAGTCCAATCTCCTAATTGTACAGATGAGAAAACTGAAAGGGGAAATGACCCACAAGGTCCCTCTGTAAGTTGTATTGAAGTAATAGCACAGCTATTAAATAGGATAAAGGAATATGTTATCCAGTTTCCTATGTCTGAATAATATTTAAATGGGTAGCTTAGAATCTTGATAGAAATAAAGTCTTTGTTTAATGCTTTATGGTTTTCAATATGAATGCATTTAACATATATTATCTCATTTGGCTCTCATAACAAACCTGTGAAGTCAACAGCATTATTAGCAATATTAGCATTCCCATTTTACATTTGTGAAGTCACAGCATTATTAGCATTCCCATTTTACACACAGTATAGAACTGAAGTTCTGGATTTATATAGAATAAGTCCAATCTTGGGGGCTTCTCAGGAATCATCCTCTTTGGCTCATGTTCCTGACTAGGATTTCCACTAGAAATAGCAAGATGAGGCTAATATATATAATAGTTTTGCATACACAAAAAAAGGAAAAATATGGTAAGCTCCCATGCAAACACTCAGCCTAACAAAACATTTACCAAAGGATTCACTTTATGCAACTTGATTGGAAAGACCAAGAACTTGCAGCTAAATTCATTCACAGTCAAGAATTATTCTTCCTTCTTCAGGGAGTTCCATCTTTCAGAGGACTCTTCCAGACTTACAGAGCTACCCTGGGTATATTTTTCCCCAACAAAGGGAAAGTTTTGCTTTCCTGAACCTGTGGAATGCATGTAACTCAGAGTACTAGTGATATGGGGTGACAGTGGGCAGTAAGGGATAGAATAGGACCTTCATAATCTGAAATTTTATACTTCTCAGTTAGCACTGGTTAGACATCAACCGCAAAATCTATAGTTTCAGCATTAGTCAAGCATGATTTGTAGATTATTCAATTGCCCACTCTGTGTCCTGGATCTGTTACATTTTATACTGGGCATCAGCTTTGTGCCTAATCTGTTTTAACAATTACTTATATTGTTCTTAGAAATTAATTATTTATTGTGGTCCTCCAATGTATTGCATTCCACCCCCCAATAATATTTTCATTCTAGAAGGACAGCAAGACCTCTCCCATGTTGACAAATGATGACAAGATAAATAATGGAGGAACATGGAACCTGCACACTAGGGACTCTGGCATTCCAGAAGAATCCCCTAATCCTGTGCATGCTCCTTATTCCCTGTGGCAACAACTCCTAAAATATACCTCTACCTGAGTTTGGAAATGGAGATGCTAAGTTATGAGAATATAATAAATATGGCAATCCTGATCCACAAGGTGTGGAAGCTCCCCTCTTCAGTGAAAGCTGCCGCTCTGCAGTGGAGCTGCTACTCCTTTTTATCAGCACCAAAGAGGCTATTCTACTAGCCCCTGGGCTTGTACATCAGCTCTAAGGCTACCTGATTAGTCCTTAGATTATTACACCAACTATTAGGCTATTATACCACCATAAACCACTTCTACTTCAAATAAAATTATTTTTTACTTCTGGATTGAATGGAGTTTGCATTGCTCATCCTTGGGATGAGACCCTGCTACAAACTTGGGTGTGTTTCTCCCACATTACTAGAGTAGAAAATAAGGCCTGGGATTGCCCCATATCATTTTATATCTATCCCTTGTTATTCTTCAGCTTTAGCTTTTACTTGATCTGAAAACTCCTTCACTGGGTTCAGGAACTCCTCCATCACTCCACTATTGCCTTTCCATTACCACTAGCTTATGTTTTGCAGCTCCTGATTAAGCCCAGAAACTCCTTCTTTCTCTCTGCTTCTGCCTCTGTCTGTATTCCATGTTAGCTCCAAGATCACATGTTTTCTTGGGTGTTATTGTTTTAAGAGATGAGGGATTTGGATACACAGGATTCCCTCCAGGGAACTGAGTCAATATGTGTCCAAGTGGCTTCTTTTGATCTGACAGCTACCTCTTATTCTCTGTTTCTGTCTCCATCTCTGTCTCTCTTTGACTGTTTATCATTATATATCTCTGTATAGCTCTCATTCTCTCATTGTCTTTCTGTGTCTATTTCTTCTTTTTTTTAATTTAAATATTTTATTTTTTTAGAAAAAAATTTTCCATGGTTACATGATTCTTGTTTTTACTTTCCCCTTCACTACCACCCCCATATCCAATGCACATTTCCACTGGTTTTAACATGTGTTATCAATCAAGACTTATTTACATATTATTGATAGTTGCATTGGTGTGGTTGTTTCGAGTCTACATCCCTAACCATGTCTGCATCAACCCATGTGTGCAAGTGGTTGTTTTTCTTCTGTGTTTCCACTCCTACAGTTCTTCCTCTGAATGTGGGTAGTGTTCTTTACCATAAGTCCCTCAGAATTTTCCTGGGTCATTGCTTTGCTGCCAGTTTAGAAGTTACATTCGATTTTACCACAGTGTATCAGTCTCTGTGTACAATGTTCTTCTGGCTCTGCTCCTTTCACTCTGCATCAATTCCTAGAGATCTTTCCAGTTCACATGGAATTCCTCCAGTTTATTATTCCTTTAAGCACAATAGTATTCCATCACCAACATAGACCACAATTTGTTCAGCCATTCCCCAATGGAAGGGCAAACCTTCTTTTTCCAGTTTTTTTGCCACCACAAAAAGCGTGGCTATAAATATTTTTGTACAAGTCTGTTTATCTATGATCTCTTTGGGGTACAAACCCATCAATGCTATTATAGCTGGATTGAAGGGCTGGCAGTCCTTTAGACATTTTTGGGCATAGTTCCAAATTGCCATCCAGAATGGTTGGATCAGTTCACAACTCCACTAGCAATGCATTAATGTCCCAATTTTGCCGTATCCCCTCCAACATTCATTATTCTCCCCTTCTCTCATTTTAGCCAATCTGCTAGGTGTGAGGTAATACCTCAGAATTGTTTTGATTTGCATTTCTCTAATTATTAGAGATTTAGAACGCTTTCTCATGTGCTTATTGATACTTTTGATTTCTTTATCTGAAAATTGCCTATTCATGTCCCTTGTCCATTTATCGATTGGAGAATGGCTTGATTATTTTGTACAATTGATTTAGCTCCTTGTATATTTGTATAATTAGACCTTTGCTACAGTTTTTGTTACAAAGATTTTTTTTCCCCAGTTTGTTGTTTCCCTTCTGATTTTAGTTGCATTGTTTTTGTTTGTACAAAACTTTTTAATTTAATGTAATTGAAATTATTTTATTTTACATTTTGTAATTTTTTCTAACTCTTGCTTGGTTTTAAAATTTTTCCTTACCCATAGATCTGACAGGTATACTATTCTATGTTCAGCTAATTTTCTTATAGTTTCCTTCTTTATATTCAAGTCATTCACCCATTCTGAATTTATCTTGGCATAGGGTGTGAGATGTTATCTAAGCCTAATCTCTCCCACATTGTTTTCCAAATTTCCCAGCAGTTTTTGTCAAATAGTGGATTTTTGTCCCAAAAGTTGGGCTCTTTGGGTTTACCATACACTGTTTTGCTGACGTCACTTACCCGAAGTCTATGCCACTGATCCTCCCTTCTTTTTCTTAGCCAGTACCATATTGTTTTGATGACCGCTGCTTTATAGTATAGTTTAATATCTGGTCCTGCTAAGCCACCTTTCTTCATGGTTTTTTTTTTTCATTATTTCCCTTGATATTCTTGATCTTTTGTTCTTCCGAATGAACTCTGTTATAGTTTTTTTCTAATTCAGTAAAAAAGTTTTTTGGTAGTTTAATAGGTATGGCACTAAATAGGTAAATTAATTTGGGTAGAATGGTTACAATCAATGTTTTTCCAATTGTTTAGATCTAGTTTTAATTGTTTGGAAAGTGTTTTGTAGTTGTGTTCATATAATTCCTGTGTTTGTTTTGGTATATAGTTTCCTAAATATTTTATATTGTCTAAGATGATTTTAAATGGTGTTTCTCTTTCTACCTCTTGCTGCTGTGATATGTTTGAAATGTATAGAAACGTTGATGATTTATGTGCATTTATTTTGTATCCTGCAACTTTGCTAAAGTTGTTGATTATTTCTACTAGCTTTTTAGTTGATTCTCTAGGACTTTTTAAGTAGACTATCTTATCATCTGCAAAGAGTGATAGCTTAGTTTCCTCATTGCCTATTTTAATACCCTCAATTTCTTTTTCTTCTCTAGTTCCTACTGCTAGTGTTTCTAGTACCAAATTTAAAAAAAAGAAGAAATAGACACAGAAAGACAATGAGAGAATGAGAGCTATACAGAGATATATAATGAGAAACAGTCAAAGAGAACAGAGAGAGACAGAGATGGAGACAGAAACAGAGAATAAGAGGTAGCTGTCAGATCAAAAGAAGCCACTTGGACACATATTGACTCAGTTCCCTGGAGGGAATCCTGTGTATCCAAATCCCTCATATCTTAAAACAATGGGCATCCTTATTTCACTCCTGATCTTATTGTGAAGGCTTCTAATTTATCCCCATTGCAGATGATGCTTGGTGATGGTTAAAGATATATACTGTTTATTATTTTTAGGAAAGGTCTTTCTATTCCTATACTTTCTAGTGTTTTCAATAGGAATGGATATTGTATTTTGTAAAAGGCTTTTTCAGCATCTATTGAGATAATCATGTGGTTTTTGTTGGTTTGCTTATTGATATGGTCAATTATGTGAATGATTTTCCTAATGTTGAACATCCTTGCATTCCTGGTATAAATTCCACCTGATCATGATGGATAACCATATTGATCACTTGCTGGAGTCTTTTTGCTAGTGTTCTATTTAAGGTTTTTGCATCTATGTTCATTAAGGAGATTGGTCTGTAGTTTTCTTTCTCTGTTTTTGATCTACCTGGCTTTGGGATCAGTACCATATTTGTATCATAAAAGGAGTTTGGTAGAACTCCTTCTTTGCTTTTTATGTCAAATAGTTTGTATAGTATTGGAATTAGTTGTTCTTTGAAGGTTTGATAGAATTCACTTGTGAATCCATCTGGTCATGGGGATTTTTTCTTAGGGAGTTCTTTGATGGCTTGTTCAATTTCTTTTTCTGATATGGGATTATTTAAGTATGCTATTTCTTCTACTCTTAATCTAGGCAATTTATGTTTTTGTAAATATTCATCCATATCACCTAGATTACTATATTTATTGCCATATAATTGGGCAAAATAGTTTTCAATGATTGCCTTAATTTCCTCTTCATTAGAGGTGAGGTCTCCCTTTTCATCTTTGATAATGATGATTTGGTTTTCTTCTTTACTTTTTAAAATTAGATTAACCAGTACTTTGTCAATTTTGTTTGTGTTTTCAAAGTACCGACTTCTAATCTTATTTATTAATTCAATAGTTCTTTTACTTTCAATTTTATTGATTTCTCCTTTACTTTTTATAATCTCTAATTTGGTCTTTAGCTGGGGATTTTTACTTTGTTCCCTTTCTAGTTTTTTAATTAGCATGCCCAGTTAATTGATTTTTGCCCTCCCTAATTTGTTAATACATGCACTCAAGGATATAAATTTCCCCCTAAGTACTGCCTTAGCTGAATCCCACAGAGTTTGGTAGGATGTCTCATCACTGTCATTCTCTTCAATGAAATTATTGATTGTTTCTATGATTTCTTCTTTAACTAACTGGTTTTGGAGAATCATATTATTTAATTTCCAATTAGTTTTTATTTGCCTTTCCATGTGCTCTTACTAATTATTAATTTTATTGAATTATGATCTGAGAAGGTTACATTTATTATTTCTGCTCTTTTGCATTTATTTGCAGTGTTTCTATGCCCTATTACATGGTCAATCTTTGTGAATGTACCATGTGCAGTTGAAAAGAAGGTGTATTCCTTTTTTGTCCCTATTTATTTTTCTCCACATATCTATTAAATCTAATTTTTCTAGGATTTCATTCACCTCTCTTATCTCTTTCTTATTTATTTTTTGGTTTGATTTATCTAGATCTGAAAGAGGAATATTTAGATCTCCCACTATTATGGTTTTACTATCTATTTCCTTCTTGAGCTCTGCCAGTTTCTCCTTTAAGAATTTGGATGCTATACCACTTGGTGCATATATATTGAGCAGTGTTATTTCCTCATTGTTTATACTGCCTTTAATCAGGATGTAATGACCTTCCCTGTCTTTTTTAATCATATCTATTTTTACTTTGGCTTTGTCAGAGATCATGATAGCCACTCCTGCCTTCTTTTTCTCATTTGATGCCCAAAAGATTTTGCTCATACCCTTAACCTTGAACTTGTGTGTGTCTACCCGCCTCATATGTGTTTCTTGTAGACAACCTATGGTAGGATTTTGGTTTCTGATCTACTCTGCTATTTGCTTCCGTTTTATGGGCAAGTTCATCCCATTCACATTCAGAGTTATAATTATCAATTGTGTATTCCCCAACATTTTGTTCCTCTCCTAGTTCTACCCCTTTTTCTTATGCTATTTCCTTTAAAACCAGTGGTTTGTTTTAGACCAGTCCCCCTTGTTCCCTCCCTTGATTTATTTCCCTTTTCACCCCCTCTCTTATTATTCCCCTCTTTTTATTTTTTAAGGCCTAATGAATTCCGTCCACTCTCTCCTCCCTTCACTTTTTTGACCTCCCCACTCCCCTGCTCCCCTTGCTTAATTCCTTCTGACTTTCTCAGTAGGGTTAGATAGAAATCTATATCCCAATGGATATAGCTACTCTTCCCTCTCAGGGTTAATTACACTGAGTGTAAGGTTTAAATATTACCTCTTAATGCTCTCTTCCTCTCCTTCTTATAATAGTATTCATCCCCTCCCCTTCCCATTTCCTCTTTGTGTAGTATAGAATGTCCTATTTTTCTTATTCTTTCAAGTTTCTCTTGGTGCCATCTACTATTCACCCCCCTCCTCCCCCCATCTCATCTTAGACCATTTAGTGCTCCAACCTCTCCCTGTGAATAATTCTTCTAATTACTATAATAGTGAATACAGTTTTTTAAGATTACACCTAACATTTCTCCATATAGGAATACAAATAATTTGATCTTATTGAAGCCTTTAAAGAGGCGAATTTAAACATAAGAGTTTTCTTTCTTTCCCCTCTGTTTCTTATTTACCTTTTCATGTTTCTCTTGTTTTTTTGTGGTTGGATATTGAACTTTCCATTTAGTCCTGGTCTTTTCTGTGCAAATACTTGAAAATCTTCTATCTTGTTGAATGCCCATACTTTCCCCTGGAAGTATATAGTCAGTTTTGATGGGTAGGTGATCCTTGGTTGTAGACTCAGTTCTCTTGCTTTTCTGAATATCATATTCCAAGCCTTGAGGTCTGTTAGTGTGGAGGCTGTCAGATCCTGATTGGTGCTCCTTTATATCTGAATTGTCTCTTTCTGGCTTCTTGTAAGATTTTTTTCCTTTTACTTGGAAGCTCTTGAATTTGGCTATTATATTCCTTGGGGTTGTCTTTTCAGAGTCTAGTGTAGAGGGCAATCTATGGATCCTTTCAATGTTTATAGTGCCCTCTTGTTGTAGAACTTCAGGGCAGTTTTGCTGAATAATTTCTTTTAGTATGGAGTCCAAATTTCTATTAATTTCTGCTTTTTCAGGAAGACTAATGATTCTCAAATTGTCTCTTCTAGACCTGTTTTCCTGATCTGTCAATTTCTCAGTGAGATATTTCATGTTTCCTTCTATTTTTTCAGTCTTTTGACTTTGCTTTATTTGTTCTTGCTGTTTTGAGAGATCATTGGCTTCTACTTGCCCAATTCTGGTCTTTAGAGAGTGGTTTTCTGCAATAACCTTTGATTTTCCTTTTTGATTTGGTCTATCCTGTTTTCCAGCTTTTTGATTTTGGTCTCCAATTTGCTTATCAATTCTTCTGATTTGGGGGCATCTTTCTCCAATTGGGAGTCTCTGTCTTTTAACCTGTTGATTTCCTTTTGAGCTATTTCCCACTTCTCTCACCAAATCTCTTCCATATTTCTCATGATCTCAGATTTGAACTCTTCAAGAGCTTGTGACCAATTTTCATTTTTTTGGAAAGGTTTGGATATGATTACTTGTTTGTTCTCCTCTGCTGTTTGCACTGTTGTCTGAATTTTTTCTGTGTAAAAGTTGTCAAGTGTTAAAGATTTCTTCTTGATCTTTCTCTTCTGGGGTTCTTATATCTGGCTTGCCATTGTAAGCTGGGCACTCTTTCAGCTTTATCCTCATGCCCAGGGTCTGTCTGCACTCTTTAGGCTTCTGAGGCCTTAGGTCTAGTTGTTCTCAGGGTCAAGTCTCTTGGTGGTCCCCTTGCTTGTTCCTCTGCCAGAAGCTCCTTTAACAGTCTCAGGGCGCTGCTTCCACAGTCATGTACCCCTCTGCACTAGGTCTCCACCCAGATCCGCACCTGGGCTCAAGGTCTGTGTTCAAAGTCTGGATCTTTAGCCTCTTGGGGTCTTAAGTCTTGCTGCTCATAGGAGCAGGCCCTGGTGAGCTGCCAAGAACTTAATGAATGCCCCAAAAATTGCTCTAACTCTTGTGAACTGGCTTTGGCATTGTAGGTAGTGTGAGGGGGGATGAGGTTGCTCAGCTCTCTTTTTAGTGAGATCTATTTCACCCCTTTAGAGTAATGAAATGCCCTGATGCCCAGTACCTTCAACGCTGCACCCTGATGTGGGGTCCCTTGGTTCGTCTGGATTTGTTTTTATGTCCTCTTGAGGAGTCCTGTATGTGTGGGTTAGGAGAGGTTAAGCAGCTGCTTTTAACTCTGCTGCCATCTTAACTGGAAGCCCTCCATTTCTTCTTACTCTCTGTCTCTCTCATTATCTTTCTGAATCCCTCTCATTTTCAGTCTCTCTCAATCTCTTGTCTCTAATATTTTCTGTCTCTCATTGCTTCTCTCTTTGTCTTTGACTCTGTCTTCTTTCCCTAATTCTTTTCCTCTATTCGTTATTTCTGCATCTTCCCCAACCTTAAGCATTTTTTCAGCTTCTAGCCTCAGCTTCAAAACTTCTTAGTTACAACTGTTCTGAGTAAAGTACTTTGTAAGCCTTTAGACACTATATATGTATGTCTGTGTACATACACATATACATATATGTATGCATACACATGTATGACGTGCATATATATATATAAATTTGTTGTTACCTGAATACCCAGACCAAAGGAAATGCCCAAGGGCTCTCTATATACACATGGGAAATATCTCAAAGCATATTTTCACCTGTCTTTGAATCTGCTTCCCTATTTTCTTGTAATTAATAATAATAACTAATACTTATATACCTCTTCAAAGTTTACAAAATATTTTCCTCCCAATAGCTTTGCAAAATAGGTGTTTTAAGTAATATTAAAGACATTTTATAAATGAGGAAACTGAGGCCTGGATTAGGAAAAGTGATTTGCCCAGAGCTATACTGCTAGGTGGAAAAACCAGGATTTAGAATCAAGTCTTTTGTCTCCAAGATGAACGCCCATAAGCTGCATCTAAAGACACAATCAGTCCACATGGTCTATCTCCATAGCAACATCACTGGCAGGAACCAGGCAGGACTGGCGGTCATGATCCTGTTACCATATAGGTTGCAAAAAAAGATAATAGATCATTGGATTTTAGAGCTAGACTGAAAATCATGTAATCCAAACACCTGATTTTACCAACAAGAAAGCTAAAATCAGAGAAATTCTCAAAACCTTTTGGGTTACTATTCCTTGATTTTTGTCTTTTTTCCTTTTCTGATTTTCTTTTCTCCCCCTCATCAGAAGAGGACAGCTTGGGGGTGGGGAAGAGATAAGAAAATGAGGGATTCAAGAGTAATATAAAAGGAAGTATGACAACATATATAATATCAACTCTATAGATATGCCCATATCAGTGGGATTTAGACAAGCAGAAAAGGTGAAGAAGGGAGAAGTGTAAGAAGGAGGGAAGCAGGAAAAAAATAGTATTAGAGAAGTAAGGGTGACAGAAGTCAAACATGGAACCAGCTTGGTTATAAATAGCCCCACAATATAGATTGAGGACACTATGGGAAAGGCTTAAGGGCCTTCAGAAAACGTCAGAAAACGATAAGATCCAAAAGTCAGATCCTCGGAGTCTAAAAAAAAAACAACTCGAACCCAGTTTGACCAATATTATTGGCAAGACTGCCTTGAGTGGTAGATTATGAGCCTTCATGTCTTTCCGAACCTCCTTCCCTATCCCCCTCCCAGCAGCAATGCTGCCTCTAGAATGTATGAGCTTAGAGATGATGGTACAGATAGCCTCTCTTAGGGAAACACACACAATAACACTGGGTGGCTCATTTACCAAAAAAAGCTCCAAATGGATAACAAGACCTAGATATAAAAGGTCACGTCAGAGACAAATGAGAGGAGCAAGGAAGAAAATACCTTTTGAAACTATGTATAGGGGAAGAAGTCATCACTGAAAAAGGAATAAAGAAGATCATAGAAAATAAAAAGGACAATTTCAATTACATAAAATTAAAAAGGTTTTTTGTAAACAAACCCAATACAATTAAAATTAGAAGGGAAAGGGTTAATTTGGGGAAAAATCTTTGCAGAAAATTTCTCTGATAAAAATATGATACTCAAGATATAGAATAGGGGACAGAGGCAAGATGGTGGCTTAGTAGCAACAAAAGCTGGACTGTCATTTTTCAGTGGTATCTGACTTTTCCTGATCCCATTTGGATCTTTTTTATTTTTTTGCTAAGATACTGAAATGCTTTGCCATTTCCTTCTTCATCTCATTTTACAGATGAAGAAATTGAGGCAAACAGGGTTAAGTGACTTGTCTAAGGTTACATAGGTGGTAAGTGTCTAAGGCTGGATTTGAACTCAGGTCTTCTTGACTCCAGTCCCACCCACTTCTTTATTTTCTGTGCCACCTAGTTATTCCAGGAAGTTGATGCAAATATACAAGAATGATCAAAAGGTACAAATAGGGAATTCTTAAAAGAAGAAATCCAAGTTATCAACAGCCAGATGAAAGATATTCTAATAACTAATGTTGAGAAAAATTATAAATTAAAATAACTGAGCTTCTAGTAGCACTCCTTCCCCCTAGATTGGCAAAGAAGACAAAGAAGGAAAATAACAATTGTTGGAAGGGTTGTGGAAAGACAGACACTGCAATGTTATGAATTGGTTCAACCATTCTGGATTATGAATTGAACCTAAGCTCCAAAAGTCACAAAATTGTGCTTATATTTTGACCAAACAGTACCACTACTAGGCCTAGACTCTAAAGGAGATCAAAGCAAGAGGCAAGTGACTGACATGTACAAGAATGTTTGTAGCATCTTTTTTTGTTGTTATGGCAAAGAACTTGATACTAAGGGAGTGTCCATCTATTGGAGAATGAATTGATAAGCAAAAATAATGGACATATTACACTGTAACCAGTGGTATTTTAGAAAATGTTTAACAAATGACTCTGAAAAAAATGTATGCAAGACACACTTTTAAAAAGAACCTGCATTATTAACATTTTCTTTTTTACTTTCATAGATCTAGAAAACAACATCGGGCTCTAATTTGTAGCATTTGCCTATTTCTGAGGTATGAAAGATTACACTGAAAATTTAACAGTTGCCTCTTGGGGACTGGCTTGACCTGGCTTAGGCATATCCTTGACTATAAGATCAATAGCCTCTAGTCCTGATTGTCAACTAGGCCTAGATAATAGATTGATAGGGTCTCCAATCCCCAATCCTTGTCCTGTTTATCCTTTCCCTGATTTAGATAAAGAGAGTTTAACAAGTACCTTCCTGAGTGGTCTTTATATCACGACTCTTGGGGAGGGAGTCAATGCAGTCATTTATCAAATGTGATTCAAGGCAAATCAAAAGTCCTATTAATTTATCCAACCCCAGGTTGGACCTGAAAAGGTTACCCATCCATCTAACCTTTTGCGGGTCTCCCTGGGCAACTGTTAGAGAAAAGGGGAAATTATAACAACTATCAAGGGTGATCGGAGTTGGTGTTCCTTCATCATCTGCAGCTAGGGAGACTACAGATAGATGCATTCACATTACTGTATATCTATATCTCCTTAGGATCTGTCCCTTTTTGTTTATAACACATGTTGAGTTTATTATACCAGGGGTTCTTATCCAGGTTTCTTTTTTATATCATGGACTCTAGGTTAAGAACCCATGTATTAAATATTTAAAAGGAAAATAAAGCTGTATACCAAATCCTTAAGTTTTCATATACAATCCTCTTTTTCTGTTCTTTGTATGTGGAAATGTTCATTTTATTTAGTATTTGTGAAGTTCAGGATAAAGAAAATTAAAGGTGACTCTCTGGGAGTAGGAAATGTATATAAAGACAGAAATATTGAGGTCAGTTAGTAAGTCAATAAACATTTATTTATTTATTTTCTTGATTAATTAAGAAAATTTTTCCATGGTTACATGATTCATGTTCTTCCCCTCCCTTCCTCCTATTCCCCCCATATAGCTAATGTACAATTCTACTGGGTTTTACATGTGTCATTGATCAACACCTATTTCCATATTATTGATATTTGCACTAGAATGATTGTTTAGAGCAGTGATTCTGAAAGTGGGTGCCACTGCCCCCTGGTGGGTGATGCAGTGATCCAGGGAGGCGGTGATGGCCACAGGTGCATTTATCTTTCCTATTAATTGCTATTAAGATTTAAAAAAATTAATTTCCAGGGGCTCTAAGTAATATTTTTTCTGGAAAGGGGGTGGTAGGCCAAAAAAGTTTGGGAACCACTGGTTTAGAGTCTACATCCCAGTCATATCCCCATCGACCCATGTGATCAAACAACTGTTTTTCTTCTGTGTTTCTGTTCTCACAGTTCTTTCTCTGGATGTGGATAGTGTTCTTTCTCATAAGTCCCTCAGAAACATCTTGGATCTCAATAAACATTTATTAAACACCTGCTATGCTTTCTGCCTGGTACTCTGCTATGCACTGAGGAGGCAAAAGAGAGTCCTTGCTCTGAAGGAACTCAGGATCTAATGGGGAGATAATATGCAAATGATAGGATAAATAGGAGAAAGACAGAATAAATTAGAGATAATTAACAGAAAGAGGGTTGAAAAAAACTTCTTGTAGAAGGTAAGACTTGAGCTGAGACTTGAAGAAAACTGGGAAAACCAGGGGGCAGAGATGGGGACATACAGTATAGATTTCAAACACAAATATAATTTTGACCAACAAGCATAATGCATAAACATAGAATTTCTTTCCTTGTACTAGTGATTGGTTTGCATTATCTAAGCCAGTGATGGTAAATCTTTTAGAGACCAAGTACCCAAACTTCAACCTTCTTGCCGCATGTGAGCCGCCCCCTTACCTATAACGGGGAAAACCAGGGAAGGTGCCTTAAATATTAAATATGGGCTCACTGGGGTGAATAGGAGACAGGAAGGGAGAATGGGTGAGACTTTACAAGTCAGGGAACCAGGTTTAGCTACAAGGGAAAGACCATTGACTGGAATGACAGTTAAGCCTGACCACTCAGCCCCACCCAGCCTGGAATAAATACAGATTAACACATACACACAACGAGGACCTAAAATTACTAAAAACACACAGGAATCAGTTTAATAATAATATGAAGGGATTGGAAAGGGGGTTAGGTAAACTATGGCTAAAAACCCAGGACTGGAGTCAAAAAGACTGACTTCTGCCAGGCTTTGACAGCTTGGCTAAGGACCTGGGGAAGAGGGCTTGAACTTGGGATCTCACAACTCTTCCAGGGATGTTACAGGATGCCAGGAACCAACTCCTCCAGAACTGATGTAGCCAGGTAGGAATTGAAGTCTGCAAGCTGACCACCAGATCACAGGCCACTTCCCTACTCAATGCTGTCTTGCAGGATTGATGTCCTCTGCTTTCAATCTTCACCACTCTCCAAGATCCCAGGGAATCAGGGTGCAACTCCACTAGCTCTGAGGTCTCCCAGGGTCAGTTACAGCTTGTCCCAACCACCATGGAGTCTTTCTCAGAGAGAGCAAGCCACTTCCTGCTTCCCTATTTCATGTGGAATTCTCCAGCCCTTCCTGCTAAGTCTCCTACATAACAACTAAATAATCTTTCCTCACAACATACCCCAGACAGGGGAGTGAGGAAGCGCTCTCAGTGGGCTACTGGGCAGAGGGGCAGGTGATGTGAGAAATGTCCTCAGGTATGCATGGAAAGGGGAAGGGAGCAGTCCCCTCTAGCCTGCTCCAGCATGCATGCCATAGGTTCACCAACACGGGACTAAGCTATCCATACTCTTTTACAAGGTGACTTTGTAGAGAGGAGCAGTTTCAATGGAATGAGGTAGGAGTCAGATTAATAGTAGAGAGGTAAATGAGAAGAAAGTAAGGGTAAGTAATGAGAGTCAATTTTTCTAGGAGTTTCTTGTGAAAGGAAGGAGGGGTATAGGACAATAACTTGAGGGGTTGGTAGGAACAAGTGAGAATTTTGAAGGATGGGCAACACATAGATCTGTTTGTAGGTAGTAGAAAATAGAAGGTTGATTAGAAAGTGTGGGGACAATATGGGAGGCAATATACTAGAAAAAGTTGGAGAGGATGAGAACAAAGGTAGGAGCAGAAAAAGGAAGGAATCAATCATCTATTATATGCCAGACATCATGCTAGGTACTTTTCCAATTTTATCTCATTTGACACAGCAACCTTGGGAAAGAGGTGCTTTTTATTTTTAGAAGGCAAGAAACTTCTCTCAACTTCAGTTTCAGCATCTTTAAAAGGAGGCAGCTGTGCTAGATGAGCTCTAAGTTCATGTACAGCTTCCAGTTCTAAATCTATGACACTATACTATGATTCTATTAACTACGTTAGTCTGTAAATTTAATTAAGGAAATTTTGTTTGCTATATCATTAAATTCCACATGGTGGCAGTTGTCTGCCATTGCGTGGAAGTATGCAGAACTGCAATTAGATTTTTCTCAAGACTTAGATCCTTTTTATTTTTTTTTACTGTATTAAGTTGCAAGACTCAACTATTCAACAAATTAGGTAAAATGTGCTTAGTATCCAGATAGCAAAACCTCAAAGGCTTTATTTTTTCACATATGAAAAGATCAATCACCATATCATAGAACCCTCTTTGACAGGCAATGAATTTTACTTAAGTCTTGCAGTAATGGATTTGTGTTTTTGAAAAACTGGAGAGCCATAGAACTGAACCAGCCAGGTTATGGAGAAAGAGAAGTAGAAGTGGCACTTAAAGTTATTCTAGGTCTGATTCCAAAAGATCCTCATTTTCCTTAATCAGACTAAATTATTAGCTTCCTATTAGACCATTCAGGAAGACTGAGCCTGGTCCTGGCTACAGATTCTGGTTCATCTCTAAGAACCAGTCTGGTTAAGCATGTTGAGATTGTGAGCTTGGCCTGTGAACTTGGCTATTCATTGACCATGGCCATACATGAACTCAATAAAAATTCTTTATAAGAATTAAGTAACAAGTACTAAACTATATTTAGTGCTGGAGATACAAAAGAAAAAAGAAAAATAGCCTCTGTCCTCAAGTAGCTCACTCTGTAATGGGAAAGACACATGTGTACATTCATGTAACTGTATTTACTATGTATATGTGTGTACACACACATATACATATATATCGATATGTGTGTATAGATAGATTCTCTATCTGTAACCAGAGTCCCCAAACTTATTAGTTTCAGACTCTTTCCTCATTGGTGAAGATTATTAGTCATGAGAATGAACCTCAAAATCGGAAATAGTTTTAGAAAGAAATTGATTTGGTCATTTAGTAGAGAAGGAAAGCCATAAGAAGGCTTCTTCCTCAGTTTCTAAGAGGTTTTTGTCATATGGGATTTCTGAGAATAATACCAGTTCAGTTATTTTTTAGAGAGGATAATTAATTCCCTGGCAAAGACTATTGAGATGTATATCAGAAACATAAACATTCACATTAAGTTGTTTGAGATGTAAGAATAAATATAAATAAATAAAATAATATTCTATTTCAAAAAATAAATACTTTAATATTCATTAATAACAAAATAAATAAATCATCTAAAAAATAACAACATAATAAATAAACAAACAAATAAATAAATAGAGATAAACTAGGGAACCCCAAACCAACTTCCCTGGGAGGTCTCTGAGGCCAGCCTCACTTCTTTGGGATTGGACACCAAACTATTTTCAGACAATATTAATAAATAAGGTTTTTTAAAACAATTTATTAAAATGATTCACTGTTAGATCAATGCTCTGTGCCTGCATGAGGGGGTAGGGCAGAACTGGTGAGAGCAGGATAGAGAAAAGTTTAAGTTTCATAAAGTCTTTTGAGTCTCTTTGGACTCTCTAGTCCATTTGGGTGCTTTGGGCTTCTGCCTTTGAAAGAGAAGTTGGAAGATGCCAACACCACCGTAGGTTGCTGAAGGGAGAATAAAACTCTGGGAAGAAGCCAACATGAGAGGACCCTGAAGCCTCCATCATTTCATTAACCATACTTCCGTCATATTTCTCTTGGGTAAGAACTGACACTTTTTATCTTGGTTGAATTGTTACCTCAATCCAAAGAGGAGAGCTCTTTTATTCTGTATTATTTGGCATATATTCTCTTATGTATATTTTCTCTGATTTCTGTTTTGCTAACAATTTAGGTTAATGGATTTCTTTGCTATCTGCTATTTGTGTTCATTGTGAAATTTGTATTTGGTGGGAAGGGAGTTAAGCCTTAGGTCCTCCTTACCTATTAATGAACAATGACCAAAAGTTTAGCTTGAACCTGAAAATCATATCCCCTAGCCTAATATTTAAGGAAGCAGATAGATTTAATTCTTTCTTGACTTACCCTTTAACTGAGGAGAGCAAAGTAGCTCCTCCTTCCCATCCTGGCAAGAATTAAAATCTTTCTTGGAGAGAGAAGAGGCTAGAGATATCTATTTCACCTCCTTGCAAGCCACGCAATGACACTTCCATGCTCCATGCAGGGGACAGCCTAGTTACACATATAAATGTATGTATACATGTATGTATACTCCTGAGCATTAGCATATATCCACAGTGAACATAATATAAATGATGATTTAGCAAGAGAGACTAAGGAGGGATCAAATATGTAGAATGACTAAGAGTGAGGAATATCATGAAAACTTAGAAGAGATATAGAACATCTAGGTAGTAAATAGTATCAAGTCCTCTAAAGATGATAAGAAGGGTAGGGACTGAGAAGGGCTTAGATTTGGCAACTAAAAGATCATTGAAAACATGGGGAAAAAAGGAAAAATGCAATATACTCCTCGAAATTCTTTATGCATCTTTCCATTTCTACAGTAACAGTAGTAGCATGCTTGAAAAAGAGCATAAAGGAAGCTAAGAATCACAAATTTTTTCTATCTTTTAACGCTTGGTACTCTAAATAAGACAACCTTGTTCAATGACCAATAAACACCAGAGGATCTATGTTGTGTTAATACTGCTATTCTTAATATAAATGAAGTCAGAAGATCTAAGAAAATTGAAATTAAATGGAAAGATGGCACATGGGTACCTTTCAGAGAGACAAAATTTGGCATAATTACTTTTTTCATGCATCTAAAGGCAACAAAAGAGTATTACTCATTGAAAACATGGGCATTTCACAATATGATTGTACATAAATGAGATTGCCATTTATTGAGGTAGAAAGGTAATGCCTTGCCTCTACTTCACAGACTTCTTTTTGTTTCTTTCTTTTTACCTTCAGTTGCAGGAGACACAAAGAATTTTGGGCTCAGAGCAAATACTGTAAGATTCAAAGTTTTTAAAGATACTCTGTGGGTTCACATTCCTAGAACTACATTTAAAAAGCCCCTACCTGTGATGTTACCTTTAATAATCAACCAGTAGACATAACTAATTCAAAACAAAGCTATTTATAAAGATAACATGATAAACAAATGTTCCTTTTCCCCTTCCTCAAATAAACCTGGGATGCATTCTCCTACAAATATATATAGAGAATCCAGGTGAAAATGGGTAGTGAGACACACACACACACACACACAGAACGCATGTCACTGAGGCAACTAGTGGTTCCAGTACTTTATGTCAAACAAGCCTTTTTCTTCTCATAATATCCTCATGTAGCTTCAATGTTGATGTGGTGCCTTTGCTTGAAAGGTCATTGTTGTGAGGTCCTGAGACCTGCTTTTCTCTGCATCTTTGTTCCCAACTTCCATGGCTAAGTCTCCTTTGAAACCACAATTGACTCTTTTTTCTGCTTTGGGGTAGGGGATGATCCATGATCCTTGAAGATGATTTTTGCCTTTCTATGTGTCTGTCTGTCTGTCTTTCTCTGTTTCTGAAACTGTCTTTGTCTCTGTCTCTTTTGGAGATATTTTTAGGTAAGTAAGTCCCTTCACCCAGGTCAATTGGGTGTGAGAGGGAAGAGGGAGGAGAGGAAGAAAGGAAAGAAATTCTCTCCTTTTCTTCTCCATTGTGGGACAAAGGTAACTTCTTAAGGCTGCTTCCTCACTCCACTGTGCTTGACCATCTGTAGGGCTGGCAAACTTAGCTTTTTAAAGGAATTGGCAAGCATTGGAAATCTTTTGCCAGCCAATGGAAAACTGCTTCTCTAATTCCATCTGGAAGAACTCCTTCATGATTTGTAAATGGCAATATATCCATCTTTGCACTTCTATTTAACACATTTAACACCTCATTGTTTAACACAGTAACACTTCATTTACCCTTTACTTTCTGTGATTATATCAACTGATGGGGAAAGGGGAAAAAAGTTCTTCCCAACTACCCTTCCAAGAATAATTCACAAACATATCAAGGGAATAATGTATAAAAATATGAAAGGGAATAGATAGATTTTTGCAAAATGGTCAATTACATTTTTATAGTCATGCAACTGACTAAAAGGTACTGAGAATATAGGATCCTGTTGTGCTTGTTATTTATTGACTATAAGAAGCATTTGATTGAGTAGAGCAAAATACTGTCTAAAGGATATTCTCCAATATGGTCTCTCTCCCAGGTTTATGTTAAGATCATAAACGTTGCAGAAATAAAATAATCTTTTGGTTGGTTATTGCCCACAGAATATTTTGTCATCTCTTTTTCTACCAGTAACAATAATATACTCAATATTAATAATGCTACTGGAGGAGGCATGATAAATGACTTATAATTTCACTCATCATCTTTGTAATTTTTCCACAACCAACTCTCTTTCCTGGCCACCACTCCATTATAGGTACTGACTGTTTCCTTCTAATATCTCCCTCTATTAGAATGTTAAATTCTAGAACAATATGAAATATTTGAGATTCTACCTGCCAAGACAAAGCCAGGAACTAAATGAATACAATTACAAAACACTTTTGACACAAATTAAATCAGATCTAAACAATTAGAGAAATATTAATTGCTCATGGGTAGGCTGAACCAATGTAATGAAAAAGACAGTTCTACCTAAATTAGTTTACTTATTCAATGCCATGCCAATTAAATTACCAAAAATTTATTAGAGATAGAAAAAGTAATAACAAAATTTATTTGAAAGAACAAAAGGTAAAGAATGTCAAAGGAATTAATGAAAAAATGTGAAGGGAGGTGGCTTAGCAATACCAGATCTAAAACTGAAAGCAGTCATCATCAAAATAATTTGGTGCTGGCTGAGAAATAGAGTGGTAGATCAGTGGATTAGTTTAGGTATCTATTACACAATACTAATATAGTGTTTGAAAAACCCAAAGATCCAATACTTTAGGATAAGAAATCACCATTTTACAAAAATTGCTAGGAAAATTGGAAAACGGTTTGACAGAAATTAGGTATAGACCAATATCTCACACCATATACCAAGATAAG
Source organism: Gracilinanus agilis (assembly GCF_016433145.1). Classification (NCBI taxonomy): domain Eukaryota; kingdom Metazoa; phylum Chordata; class Mammalia; order Didelphimorphia; family Didelphidae; genus Gracilinanus; species Gracilinanus agilis. Next base: position 475,862,283 of record NC_058131.1, on the reverse strand, counting down.
TTTAAAGTTAATACATGATTTAGACACAAAGGGTGATCTGGTAAATAAATTAGATGAGAATGGAATATTCTACCTGTCAGATTTATGGATAAAGGAAGAATTTATAACCAAATAAGAGACAGAGAGCAATACTAGATATAAAATGGATAATTTTGATGACATCAAATTAAAATGGTTTTGTACAAACAAAACCATTGCAGTTAAGTTTAGAAGGGAAGCAAGAAACTGGGGGAAAATTTTGCAGCAAGTATCTCTGATAAAGACCTCCTTTCTCAAATATTTAGAGAACTGAGCCAAATTTATAAAACTATAAGTTATTCCCCATTTGATAGAGGGCCAAAGTATATGAACAGGCAATCTTCATATAAAAAATTAAAGCTATCTATAGTCATAGGAAACCATGTTTTAAACCAGTATTGATTAGAGAAATGCAAATTAAAACAACTTTTAGGTACCACCTCATGCCTATCATATTGGCCAATATGACAGAAAAGAAAAACGACAAATGTTGGAGGAGATGTGGGAAAATTGGGATACTAATACACTTCTGGAGTTGTAAACTGGTCTAATTATTCTGGAGACCAATTTGGAACTATTTCCAAAGGACTATAAAACTATACATACCCTTTGATCCAGTAATACCTCTAACTAAGTCTATACCCTAAACAATTTTTTAAAAAGGAAAAGGACATATATATGTACAAAATTTGATGATTATGATGGAATATCATTGTGTTATAAGAAAAGAGATGCAAGATGCTTTCAGAAAAACCTCAGAAGACTTACATGAACTGATACAAAGTAAAATGAGCAGAACTAGGAGAACATTGTACACAGTACTAGCAAAAATTATATAATGATCAACTGAGAATAACTTAGCTATGTTTAGCAATACAATGCTCCAAAATAATTCTAAAGAACTTTTGAAGAAAAATGCTATCCACCTCTAGAGAAATAACTGATGAACTCCAAATGCAGATTAAAGCATACTTTAAAAAAAACTTTCTTTATTATTCCTGGGTCTTTTTTTTTTTGGTCCGTCTTTTCCTTTGCAACAAGGCTAATATGGAAATGTTTTGCATGGTTGCATATATATCAAATTGCTTGCCTTCTCAAAGAGAAGGGAGGGAAGAGAGGCAGAGAATTTGGAACTCAGAAAGAACAATTGTTAAAATATTTTGTTTACATGTAACAGAAAAATAAAATAAAATAAAGTGGGGGAAAAATGTTGAATTCTTTCTACACTGCAGATCACATCTTTAGAAAATGGTTAACAAGTTCATTTATCCATTCATAAAAAATTTCATGAAGGTGGCTTATACAGTGGTCAAGTAGTGAGAAAAAGAGATAGAGTTTATAGACTGCACTTTAATGTTAAGAAACTTAGAGGAAGGACATCAGTACATTGGGTGAACCCCCCCCCCCATAAGATTTATGGGAGAACTTAAACAGGAGTTATAAAGGTTGATAAAATGCTGGTGTGTTGTAAATTACTTTGCTGGAGAGAACACCTACACTCATGAGATCAGATGTAGATCATTGAAGAAGAAAGAGTGCTGGATTTGGAGTCAAAGACCCATGGTACAAGCCCTGGTTCCATAACACACCTGCGTGCCCTTGGAGAAATGACTTAACTGCTCTGAGCCTTAGTTTCCTCATTTTCAAAACAAAGAGATTAAACTATATGATCTTTAGGGTCCCATCTAGCTATGAATCCATGAAACTATGGTCCTAAAATTGAAAATAATTGTGGCATTAGTTTACTCTTCTGTAAAATGAGGATAATAATAGCATAATAGTTGTAAGATTAAAATGAGATAATTTATAAATATTTATTTATAAAATATTTAACAAATCTTAAAGAGGTATATAAATGCTAGTTATTATTTTTTTAAACCCTTGCTTTATGTCTTAGTAACAATTCTAAGACAGAATAAGAGCTAGACAAAGGGAGTTAAGTGACTTTGCTCAGGGTAATGTAGCTAGGAAGTTTCTGAGGTCAGATTTGAACCCATGTCTTCCTAACTAAGAGGCTTAGTTCTCTATTCACTGTACCACCTAGCTGCCCCAGGTATTATTATTATTAACACTATTTGTATTGTTTAAATTTTCATGTATTTAGCCCCTGACAGTTCTTTGAGACAACATCATTCATTTATTCATTTAGGTATTATTATTATTATTATTATTATCTACTATGTTCAAAGCACTGAGCTAGTCACTGGAGATACAAAGACAAAATCAAAACAGTTTCTACCTTCAAAGAACTTAGATTCTGCCAATGGGGAAATAATATACATCCAGGAAATATCATACAAAGAAAATCTAAAGTAATATTTGGTGAGCAGATGTTTATGTATGTGTGTGTCCGGGGTATGGATGTGAGTGTGGATGGATGGATGTGACTAATAACTAATAAATAAATAAACAAACAAACAAACAAACAAACAAACAAATAAATAAATAAGTAAGTAAGCAAATAAATAAATAAAATAATAATAAGAGGAAAAGGAAAGACTCATATGGGAAGTGGTACTTGAGATGAATAACCAAAATAATAGAGAAGGAAGAGAAAGAAAAAAAGAAGAGGGATCTGGGACAGTTCTGTGGGGCATGCCCATACGAAGAAGATAGAACATAGACAATGATAAAAAAAAAGGCAAAATAGATTGAAGATAATTGTTTTCCCCTAGGAAATTTAACAAAGTGTCCTTCACCATATGTGTCTAATAAATGCTGGCTGGTTGATCGATAAATTAAATAAATGCAAACTTTTGAATATCAAGGGTCTCAAAGAAAGCATGACTTAGCCATGGAGAGATATAGCTTTTTATCCTGACCTGTAGCTTATGGAAACCAACCACTAACTGATTGGTTTCAAAATGAATACTGCATATTCACTGACAACAGAGTTTATGCTGTAGCATGAGGGATTTAAATTAGATATGGAAGGAAAAAATTCCTACCAAGATAGCTCTTAAACATTGGTTTGGGTTACTGGGGAAGGATGTGGTATAGTTTCTCTAGAAACCTTTAAAAATAGGAAACGTTTTGGAAGACAGTGTAGTATAAAGTAAGGGAACTGGACTGTAAGAAGGAGACTTTTGATAGAACTAATTGTTTATATTGGGTTTTAATCTAGACTCCACTCTGCCACTGGCCAACAGCATTTAATAAGCAATAATTTGCAAAGTCCTATTCTAAGCTCTGGACGTTCAGAGACCAAGAAAAAAATAGTTCCCTGAGGGATAAAGACTAGTTATACATTTAATTTGAATTTTTTATTTTTTGAGGATGTCTTTTAGCAATCATTCTTCAAGATGAATGCTATTCAGGATTTGGCAGAGTGAAAAAAACACTCTCTCTGGAGTCAAAGATCCTGGATTCTAACTAATGGTGTGTTGGTAAATTTTTAAAAAAAATCCTTACTTTCTGTCTTTGTAACAACTATAAGACAGAAGGGTAAGGACAAAACAGTGTTAAGTGAGTTGTCCAGGGTCACACAATCAGGAAGTCTAAGGCCATATTAGAGTTTCAAGACTTGCCCTCTATACTCTATGCCACCTAGCTGCCCATTGGTAAATATTTAACAACCAGTCTTCAAGGAAAAAAAATGTATGCACTCCCACAGATTAAAATTTAATTTGCATTATTTACTTTTTCTCCATCAGTTTCTTAAATCTAGACAATCAACAATACAATAAAACAAGTCCTGATTTGTAGCTATTACTGATTTCCGAGATATAAATAATCATATGTAAACATGATGGGGTCTGGCTCTACCACATCACAGTTCTAAACCTATCTCTGATGTCAGGGATTGGGTAGAAGTCAGTATTCAACCAGCTGCTTTTACTCAGTCCTGCAATTTTCCCACTGCATCATAGCTACTCCAGGAGATTGTTGTGAAGATCAAATGTCTTAATGTAGGCAAGCTTTAAAGTGACATAAATACATATACATGTATATATATATATGTATATATATATATGTATATATATATCAGCTCTGATTATTATTAGACCACTAGTGAATCTTGAAATATTAAATCCTATACTACTATTATATCACAGAGGCAAATTTGAGGTAATCTCATACTTTATTTGTGTATAACAAAAACCCAGTACATTAAGATGTGAACAAGTAATTAATTTGCCTCAGTTTTCTCCTTTGTAAAATGAACTAGAGAAGAAAATGGCAAATCATTCCAGTATCTTTGCCAAGAAAACCTCGAATGGGGTCATGAAGAGTCAGACATGACTAAAAAACAATTGAACAACAAAATTAAACAGTTTGAGGTTTGATGTAGCACTAGCTTATGATCTATACTAGAAGTTTGCACAGTCTTTAAAAAAAAGCTCCTTTGTTTTGATTCCTTACCATCTGTCATGTAGGTAGCAGTGATCTTCAGTGCAATCGACCCAACAGGAGAAGCTAATGAGTGGGAAGGAAAATAGTAGGGAAAACCATGATTCATAATGGTAGCCATCACTTTAGATTTCCCTATCCCAATTAATCTCACAGTAAATTGGGTTTTAGAAAATTCCTCTTTACAGCTCTATAGGAAAGATGGAGACTAAGTTATTGGTCAGCATTGTTCACCTCAATCTAAGGAACAACTTGGTATCAGCTAGAGCCATTCCAAAGTAAAACAGTCCTTTTGTAGTGGTGAGTTCAATTCAACAAACATTCATTAATCACATATTCTGTCAAAGGCACTTGAGATACAAAGACAAAATGGAAAAACACTGGAGTTTTTCAAGAGGAGACTGAGTAACTTTTTGTCTTAGCAGTTGTAAGGGTAGCTAGATGATGGAGTGGGTGGAGTGCTGAGTCTGGAGTCAAGATGCACTTCTGAGTTGTGACCCTGTCTTCTTAATTTCTTCAAATATAAAATGAAGATAATAATAGCACCTATGTCACAAGGTTGTTGTAAGGACCAAATGAGATAATATTTGTAAAGTACGGCACAGTGCATATATGTATATATATATATATATTTATGTAATATATAAATGCATATTCTCTTTCCTTCCTTGGAGAAGAAATTTATACCTCATCTTGGTCTTTGCTTTCTTTCTTAAATCTATAATTGGTCAACTCAATGATGTACCATCCTCTACCCTTATCTTATTCTGATAATTGCAAAATTTGGGTCAAATCCATATCTGTTTTGGTATAACAATATCATGGTTTTAGAGCATAAAGGGATCTCAACAGCATCTATTCACTCCCTCTCCCCATTTTATATATGAGAAAAGTGAGAAAAGTTAAGTAACTTATCTAAGGTCATACAGGTAGTGATTAGGCTCCTTTTGACTTCAGTCCTCTGATATAGAATGGTATATTGTTTTTTCACTCCTACTCCTGGACCCAACAATGTTGCTGGAATAATTTGACTAAAAATTTGTGCTATTTAATCTCAAACGCATTTTTGCATTTGGAATACTGCAAAACTATCTTTCAGTTATTTCTGGTTTACTATCTATTCTCCTGTTCCAACCTTCTTTTCTCTCCTTGAACTTCCCCAAATCCCTTCCTTCTCTTTAGCAAATAATCAAATCTCCACTTCTAAAAATATTAAAACCCTCCATAATGAGCTCCCTAATTTCCTCTTCTGCATACACAGATAAAACCCCTGTCCCAAAGCCCATTGGAATGGGACTCTCCTTATTGGAGGAGATGAATACCCTGCCTTGAATATGGATCAAGGCATAATTGGCAAGAGCGAGAGAACCTTCTCATTACTTTAGATTCCAGATTTATGGGGGAAGATGGAAGAAACCAGTCTCATTGAAATAAGTACCATTTACTGAAAGAAAGGCATTGAGAAGACCTGGCAGTCTCAATCGTATCCATGTTCCCAGCTTGCTATGCTAGAGACTACAGGGAGTTTCCTTTTGGGTGAGATCTAGAACTCTCTCCCTTGATTGACCTAAGTTATTTTGTTTCCAATGGGAGAATTGTTGTGGAAATGGTATTTGGTGGGAAATGCCTTGGATATAAAGCTTGGCACCCTGCTTTCCTTTGCTTTTAGAAGTTAGATTAAATCTCGTCATTATCTTTTAAATGAAGGATATTTAAGGGAGCAGATAGATATAATTCCAGTCCAGTACTCCCTCTCTCTGAGGAGAGCATAGTAGAGGCCTCTGGTCCAAATTTCTGCTTCTACTTCTGGTAGGAATTAAAGTATCCCTTAGAGAAAAGTGGGGGTGGGGAGGAAAGACTAGAAATGTCTATCCAGCCTCCCTTTGAGTCACACAGGCCATTCCCAATGTTACAAGTGAGGAGAGAGCTAACACACACATGAGCCCTTGCTACCCATAGCCTTCTCATTTCATATTTGTCATTGTCAGGTCTCTTGCTTTCTTTTAATGTCAAAGGACAAGGTATTTCTCCTATTTGCTAAAGACTAAATCCTCAGTTTTCCCCCTAATTCCATTTTTCCTGACTCCTTCAGCATCTTGCTGATTTCTTCATTTTCATGTCTCCCCAATCTGTCAAAGAAATCTGCCCTTGCCCCTGCTACATTTGTGTATGTGGGAAAAGGGTATTGAGTTGGAGTATACCCTTAGGGAACATGCATGAAATGGACCTATAGAGACCATCCCATGGACTGTGCCTTGGTCACTTCTGGGGAATCATGTGCTCACTCTTGAAAGGTTTTGGTGTTTTCATAACTGGCATTTATATCACATTTTAAAGTTGGCAAAGTGCTTAAAAATATCATCTCATTTCATTTTCCCAATAACTATGGAAAACAGGGGCTGTTATTATCCATATTTTATAGATGAGGAAGACAGACATCAAATGAGTTGCCCAGGGTCACATAGCTAATAAGCGAGGATAGAATTTGAACTCAGGTCATTGGGACTTGACTCTATCCACTGTGCCATCTAGCTTCCTCTATGCTATATTAGTATAATGCATCAAATCCTACAAGATTCCTCGGTCCTTTCTCTGACCTGAAGCAGTAGCAGTAAGGGTAGTTGTTTCAGTGAAAAAGGAGACCCAGTTTCTGGTTGTTTCTTCTTTCAACTCTCTCGGTGGCATCTTCTAACTTCCAGGGAGGACTTCTTCACTCTGCTACCTGGTGATTGATTCCATATGGTAGCTAGAATAGGGGAACTGAAATAGGTAAACTTGTTCCTAGGTTTCTAGCTGCTTTTTAATACCTTTATAGAATATATGACTAAACATTCTCAACATGGACCTATTTAGACTTGGTTTTTTAAAATTTTTAAAATTTTTATTTTTTAACAGTTAATAATTTTTATTTTTTAGAAAAGTTAACATGGTTACATGATTCATGCTCTTACTTTCCCCTTCACCACCCAACTCCTCCCCCCCCCCCATAGCCGATGCGCATTTCCACTGGTTTTAACATGCGTCATTGATCAAGACCTACTTCCTTAGAGTCTGCATCCCCCAATCATGTCCACCTCAACCCATGTGTTCAAGCAGTTGCTTTTCTTCTGTGTTTCCACTCCTGTAGTTCTTCCTCTGAATGTGGGTAGCGTTGTTTTCCATAAATCCCTCAGAATTGTCCTGGGTCATTGCATTGCTGCTAGTGCAGAAGTTCATTACATTCTATTTTACCACAGTGTATTGGTCTTTGTGTACAATGTTCTTCTGGCTCTGCTCCTTTCGCTCTGCATCAATTCCTGGAGGTCTTTCCAGTTCACATGGAATTCCTCCAGTTTATTATTCTTTTGAGCACAATAGTATTCCATCACCAGCATATACCACAATTTGTTCAGCCATTCCCCAATTGAAGGGCAAACCCTCATTTTCCAGTTTTTTGCCACCACAAAAAGCATAGCTATAAATATTTTTCTACAAGTCTGTTTATCTATGATCTCTTTGAGGTACAAACCCAACAATGGTATGGCTGGATCAAAGGGCAGGCATTCTTTTATAGCCCTTTGAGCATAGTTCCAAATTGCCATCCAGAATGGTTGTATCAGTTCACAACTCCACCAGCAATGCATTAATCTCCCAATTTTGCCACATCCCCTCCAACATTCATTTCTCTCCCCTTCTCTCATTTTAGCCAATCTGCTAGGTGTGAGGTGATACCTCAGAATTGTTTTGATTTGCATTTCTCTAATTATTAGAGATTTAGAACACTTTCTCATGTGCTTATTGATAGTTTTGATTTCTTTATCTGAAAATTGCCTATTCATGTCCCTTGCCCATTTATCAATTGGGGAATGGCTTGATTTTTTTATACAATTGATTTAGTTCCTTGTATATTTGAGTAATTAGGCCCCTGTCTGAGTTTTTTGTTATAAAGATTTTTTCCAATTTGTTGTTTCCCTTCTGATTTTGACTACATTGTTTTTGTTTGTACAAAAGCTTTTTAATTTAATATAATCAAAATCATTTATTTTACATTTTATAATTTTCTCTAACTCTTCTTTGGTTTTAAATTCTTTCCTTTCCCAGAGATCTGACAGGTTTACTATTCTGTGTTCACTTAACTTATTTATAGTTTCCCTCTTTATATTCAAGTCATTCACCCATTCTGAATTTATCTTGGTGTAGGGTGTGAGATGTTGATCTAAATCTAATCTCTCCTAATATTGTTTTCCAATTTTCCCAGCAGTTTTTGTCAGAGTGGATTTTTGTCCCAAAAGTTGGGCTCTTTGGGTTTATCATACACTGTCTTGCTGACATCTATTCCACTGATCCTCCCTTCTGTCTCTTAGCCAGTACCATATCGTTTTGATGACTGCTGCTTTATAATATAGTTTAATATCTGGTACTGCTAGGCCACCTTCCTTTAAATTTTTTTTCATTATTTCCCTTGATGTTCTTGATCTTTTGTTCTTCCAAATGAAATTTGTTATAGTTTTTTCTAATTCAGTAAAAAAGTTTTTTGGTAGTTTGATAGGTATGGTGCTAAATAGGTAAATTAATTTGGGTAGAATGGTCATTTTTATTATGTTAGCTTGTCCTACCCATGAACAATCAATGTTTTTCCAATTGTTTAGCTCTAGTTTTAATTGTTTGGAAAGTGTTTTGTAGTTGTGTTCATATAATTCCTGTGTTTGTTTTGGTAGGTAGATTCCTAAGTATTTTATATTGTCTAGGGTGATTTTAAATGGTGTTTCTCTTTCTACCTCTTGCTGCTGTAATGTGTTGGAAATATATAGAAATGCTGATGCATTTATTTTTGTATCCTGCAACTTTGCTAAAATTGTTGATTATTTTTACAAGCTTATTAGTTGATTCTCTAGGACTTTTTAAGTAGACCATCATATCATCTGCAAAGAGTGATAGCTTAGTCTCCTCATTGCCTATTTTGATACCCTCAGTTTCTTTTTCTTCTCTAATTGCTACTGCTAGTGTTTCTAGTACAATGTTAAATAATACAGGTGATAATGGGCACCCTTGTTTCACTCCTGATCTTATTGGGAAGGCTTCTAATTTATCCCCATTGCTTATGATGCTTGTTGATGGTTTTAGGTATATATTGTTTATTATTTTTAGGAAAGGACCTTTTATTCATATACTTTCCAGTGTTTTCAATAGGAATGGGTGCTGTATTTTGTCAAAGGCATTGACATGGTCAATTATGTGGATGGTTTTCCTAATGTTGAACCATCCTTGCATTCCTGGTATAAATCCCACCTGATCATGGTGGATAATCCTCTTGATTACTTGCTGGAGTCTCTTTGCTAGTATTCTATTTAAGATTTTTGCATGTATGTTCATTAGGGAAATTGGTCTGTAGTTTTCTTTTTCAGTTTTTGATCTATCTGGCTTTGGAATCAGTACCATATTTGTGTCATAAAAGGATTTTGGTAGGACTCTTTCTTTGCTTATTATTATAAAATATAATTTGTATAGTATTGGGATTAGTTGTTCTTTGAATGTTTGATAGAATTCACTTGTGAATCCATCAGGCCCTGGCGATTTTTTCTTAGGGAGTTCTTTGATGGCTTGTTCAATTTTTTTTTTCTATTTAATATGGGATTATTTAGGTATTCTATTTCTTCTGCTGTTAATCTAGGCAATTTATATTTTTGTAAATATTTATCCATGTCACCTAGATTGCTATATTTATTGCCATATAATTGGGCAAAATTGTTTTTAATGATTGCCTTAATTTCCTCTTCATTAGAGGTGAGGTCTCCCTTTTCATCTTTGATACTGTCAATTTGGTTTTCTTCTTTCCTTTTTTTATTAGATTGACCAGTACTTTGTCTATTTTATCTGGTTTTTCAAAATACCAGCTTCTTGTCTTATTTATTAATTCAATAGTTCTTTTACTTTCAATTTTATTAATTTCTCCCTTGATTTTTAGTATTTCTAATTTAGTTTTTATCTGGGGATTTTTAATTTGCTTGCTTTCTAGTTTTTTAAGTTGCATGGCAATTCATTAATCTCTGCCCTCCTTAGTTTGTTAATATATGCACTCAAGGATATAGATTTCCCCCTGAGTACTCCCTTAGCTGCATTGCACAGAATTTGGTAGGATGTCTCATCATTGTCATTCTCTTCAATGAAATTATTGATTGTTTCTATGATTTCTTCTTTGACTAACTGGTTTTGGAGAAACATATTATTTAATTTTCCAATTAGTTTTTGACTTACCTGTCTAGGTGCCCTTGCTAATTATTATTTTTATTGCATTATGATCTGAGAAGGTTACATTTATTATTTTTGCTCTTTTGCATTTGTTTGCAATGTTTCTATGCTCTATTACATGGTCAATCTTTGTGAATGTACCATGTGCAGCTGAAAAGAAGGTGTATTCCTTTTTGTCCCTATTTATTTTTCTCCACATATCTATTAAATCTAATTTTTCTAGGATTTTCCTATTTAGACTTGTTGACTACTTTAGTGAGTTGAAGAGGTTCAGAGAATTGGCTCTTCAGTCAGTACTGATCATATTTCAGAAGGATTCCCTTACATCAACTCTCGCTCTCTTGAAGATGAACACTCCCCAGGAGTATTAATGATAATAGTAGCATTTATATACTGCAAAATGCTTTACAAATATTTTATTTTAATCTTATGAGAACTAACTCTTTGAGGTAAGTTTTATTATTATGCCCATTTTACAGATAAAGAATTTGAAGCAGATAAGGATCAAATGGTTTGCCTAGAGTCACACAGCTAGTGTCTGTGATTTAACCTTAGTTCTTCCTTGCTCCAGGGATGAACCCAATATCTGAGTTCTCTTGCCAGAAAACATAGGCTTTGAGGTAAATATTGCAGAAGAGTGGTTAAATTCAAAATTTCTAATCAGCTGTCCTGTAAACTGCTTCATGTTTAATGGTTTTAAATATCAGCCTCTTGGAGGAGTATTACAATAATTAATATTGTCACTTATTTTTATATTCATTCATTAATTTATTCATCCATTCACCCATTTATTTATTTATTTATCTATCTATTAATTAATTGATTGATTCATTTATATTTATGTGTGCTTGTGAGTATTCTGTGTTTAGCATCTAGTTCCCGGGTAGAAAACACATACTTGTCTTTTATTCGATGTACTTTTTACAGAGTATCTTTCAGGTCCCCTTAGGGAAACAAATACACAAGCCACAACTTTACCCTTAAGCATTTTGTCCTGGGGTATAATGAACCAGAGTCTAAGAAGAAAGAATCTAAACCTTCTGAAGCACAGGCTTCTCCAGGACTGAATGAAGTCCTGATTTGCCTGGGTCCAGAGCAGAGAAACTCCTCGATGCATATTTGACCCTATCACCTCAATAAACTCCAGTGGATCCCTATTATATCCATGATCAACTATATATAATTCTTTTGGCATTTGAAGTCCTTCATAGTCTCTTTCCTACTTTTCTAGTCTTTTTTACACCTTACTCTTCTCCACACGCAGTAGAATCCAGTAACACTGGCCTCCTTTGTGTTCCTCCCACAGAAAACTTCAGTTCCTGACCAGGGCTAATTGTTTCCCATGCTTAGAATCCTCTTGGTTCTCACCTACACCTCCTTCTTTCCCTGACTTACTTCAAGACCTTCTGCAGGAGCCCTTTAAGGCAGCTAGGTGGCGCAGGGGATAAAAAGCACTTATCTGAGTTCAAATGTGGCCTCTGATATTTACTAGTTGGGTGACCCTGGACAAGTCACTTAATCCTGTTTGCCTCAGTTTCCGCATCTGTAAAATGAGCTGCAGAAGGACATGGCAAACCACTTCAGGATCTTTGCCAAGAATATCCCAAAAGGAGTCACAAAGAGTTGGAAGTAACAGAACAAGAGGATTTACCTGATTATCCTTCCCCTTCCCCTATTAGTAGTGCCTTAACTCAGAGATGACTCCTATTAGTACTCAAGTATCTTGTATGTACAATTATTTACATATTGACTGCTGAATGACAACTTAAGCTCCTTGAGGGCAAGTATTGTATTCCCACTACTTAATATAGTGTTTAATAAATATTTGTTGACTGACTAGCTGACTGGGGCCAGTGTATAGGTTCTTAATGTTAGATGTATATAATTCTGTTTATTAGTTTTTAGATTTCTGAGGCATCCTATGATATTTTTCATCTTTTTATCCTAATGAAGGACTTCTATATAATAGACACAATAAATATGTGTCAAATTGAGCTGAATTGAAGTAGTTGACCTGAGCATTAGACTAATTCTAAATTCCCATGATTTTATGAATCTATTTTTCCAATATTAAAAATGAAAATGGGTATGGGCAGATATTACTTTGTAAACTAACCAAATGTCAAAGGGCAGACTATTTGATAACTATTAGAATAATGAAACATGGCTTTTAATAAAATAATCCAAGAAATAAATCCCATAGAGAACAGGATACAGAAAATCAATCAAATCAACCCCAAAGAGTTAAAGAATGGGAGATTTTTGACAGGGTAGGAGTGGATTTCATCCTTTACAGCAATGACTCTTCACTTGAGCTTCAATAAATTTAAAAAAATTGATAGCCATTTCAATGTAATTGATGTCCTTTGTAATCCTGTGTATTTAATTTTATTAATTAAAAAACATTGTTCCGAGGAGTCTATAGGTTTAGCTAGACTGCCAAAGGGGTCCATGTGGCATCAGAAACGTGAAGAAACCTTGCCTAACAAACGCCAAGGGCGGTCTGCATATAGGAATACACACACACACACACACACACACACGTATTATATATATGTAAATATATATATATACATACATATATATTATACAAATGCAGACTATTTTTATCCCTATTAGAGAGTGAGTTGAAGGTCTGCAAGAGAGGAGGAAATCAATGCAAATATAAAAGGGAAAAAGTCTCCCGGTGCTAATGGAACCCTAGTCTAGCACATCCAGAGAAGGTCCTTTGGGTGAAGTTCAATAAAGGGTCCAATTCAATTCCTCGCAAACAAAGAAACTGTTCTTTCCTTCAGGTTTCTTACTAAATCTGAATGGAGGGTGGATTGTTACCTATCAGACCACACCCTTCTTTCCTAGTCTATCCAATGAAATGTGAGTTCTCTTCACTTGGGGAGGACAATATGCTCACGGTTAATGGGCAGGTGCTTCTCACCAATGGTTGAATCTGACATTGGCCAATGGGATAGAGGAATGGGTTGATCCATGGGTTTGAGAATGAGAAACCAGAAGGAGGGGGAGGGGGAAGAGGAGGTGGAATGAGGCGGAGACTCTCCTGCGGAGGAGGCGTGCTTTTCCTTAGGGATGGAGAGTAGGTGGGAGGGGAGCAGTTAAGGGGCGGGTAGCTGGGGGAAGGGATATTTCCAATCAGAACTAGTGTAACCTGTGGACCCAGGATTTCTGTGGCCAATAGGGAGGGAAGTTGGCCAAAACCGGGAATTGGGGGTGGGGCAGGAGTCCCCGCCTGCCACCCAATCCTCCCTCCCCGCCCCAGTTAGTCCGCAGGGTTGGGCGGGGCAGAGTGCGTGTCAGGTGGTCCTGGGCGTGCTGCCTAGGCTAGGAAGACAGGAGGAAAGGGGTGGGGAGGGGAGTAGAGAGACTAGAAGACCGAGGATCCGGGAGCAGCTTTGGGAAGCAGGACTGGGAGTGCTAGCTGCCAGATAAGATTCTCCCCAATCTCGTACTCCCCCAACCCCCGACTCCTGAGTAGTGGAGGTAGAAGAGGAGGAGGAGGAGGAGGTGGGGGGAAGGCGGGGGATCCGGCCCGGCCCCCTTGCTACAGTAAGGGCTCTCCGGGCTGGGACACCTCAAGGGGTTCTCGCTCCACAATCCCTACCCCGGCCCCAAGTCCTGCCCTATTCCGCCACCTCCTATCCTACCTGCAGCCGCCGCTGCTTTCGGGGGAGGGGTCCCCCAGTTTCTGCGGAGCCGCATGAACAATAGGCAGCGGCGGCTCCTGCGCTCCATGGATCTCCCGCTCCATGGATCCCTCCCGCGCGCTTCTCGGCTGCCTGGCGAGCGCTGCTGCCGCCGCCCCTCCCGGGGAGGATGGAGCCGGGGCCGGGGGCGAGGAGGAGGAGGAAGAGGAGGAGGAGGAAGGGGCGGCGGTGGCCGTGGCAGTAGCAGAGGAGCTGGGCTCCGAGCCACCACTGCCCTTCTGGACCGCGGTGTTCGACTACGAGGCTGCGGGCGAGGACGAGCTGACCCTGCGGCTGGGAGATGTGGTGGAAGTGCTGTCCAAGGATTCGCAGGTGTCCGGCGACGAGGGCTGGTGGACTGGGCAGCTGAATCAGCGGGTGGGAATCTTCCCCAGCAACTACGTGACCCCTCGGAGCGCCTTCTCCAGCCGCTGCCAGCCCGGTGGGGAAGACCCCAGCTGTTACCCAGCCATCCACTGTAAGGGCAAGGCGGGAGGGAGACTAAAAGGCGCGTGGGGAAGGGGTGGGACGGGCGGTGCAAAGAGTGGAGGGTTGGAGGTCCTGTGGTGGAGGGGAGGGGCCTCTTTTGGGGGTTCGGGGCAGGAAGGTTGCTGAGGGAGGGGGGTTACGGGTGGGAAAGCAGGTAGCCAGTGCGCGCTTGCGCCGGGTGCAGGGGCTTGCTAGTGCCTTAGATAAGATCCATAGTGCGCAGGCCGATCATGGAATCTCAGGCTTAGGGCCTTCTCAGTTTTTATGGGACTATACCACCTACTGTGACTTACCCCCACAAAGTCAAGTCCTATTCCAGAGAACCCTTCACCCTTTATTGTGCAGGTGGATGATAGTAGGCGCATAACAACTTAGATGTTTCTAAAACCAGCCTTAGAGGCTATCTAGTCCACCCATTCCTCATACAGACACTGAAGATCTGTGAAAAATGACTTGCCTAAGGTCATACAGCTAACAGAGCCAAGATTTGAACATAGATCTACTCCAAATCCAGAGTTCATTTAATTACATCAAATTTGTGAGGATCTTAGTCAGCAGATCCACTAACCTTCTTTCCCTCCCCCACCCTATCCAGACATTTGCTGGAAGGAAGGTTGAGGAGTACAAGACAGGGCTGGATTGAAAAGTTGGTTGGACCCCAGGTTTCCTCAAAACTAAAATTTCTGTGTAATATTGAATAGTTTTTCTTGACTCCTTTCTACAGCAAGGAAGCTGTATATTTAGGGACCACACTATGTGAATGATATCCCAAGAAGTGGTGATTTGGGAGGGGGAGAATGTATCCAAAGTACAAAGTTCATTTCCTGAATTCCATTTCTTTAACTCACTTGCCATGTTCAGTTTTTTCATCTGCTTTTTAAAGAAACTTCATAAATATTTTTTGCTCTCTGCTTACAATGATACTAGTTTTTGCTATGGCAAACTGATCACTAGTATTCATAGTATTCTTCTCACTGTCTTGAATCTGCCAGTGATCTTCAACCCTTTCCCCACATCTTTAAACTCCTAGGATCTAAATTACTGCATGAATTTCAGCTAATGCTAGTCATTTTTAGAGGACATTACACAAAAATTACAAAATTCTTTATTTGAAATGCTTCTTTGTATGCCTAGTCTCTTTTGAAAAATTAGTTCGAGAACTTGGGTTCAACTCCCACCTTTGGTACTCGTTACCTTGGCGGTCTTCAAGTTAATCTTCTTGGCTATCAGTTTTCTTACTCATAAAAAAATGATGGTGTCGGATCTGATGGCTTTTAAGGTACCTTCCAGCTCTAAATCTGCGTGTTGCATATTTTTACTTCTTACTAACATTTATGCCATATTTCACATTCCAGTTGACCTTTAAAATAAAAGGAAAACAGGTTCATAGCAAGAATGTTATCAGTACTTAAATGTTCAGTGTTTAACTTAATCTCTATTGTGAAACTACTCTTTGCTCTTGGCTTGTAACTTATTTCCACAAAAATAGTTTATAGTTCAGTCTTAAATGAATATTTCTACCTTGTTTCTTCTCTATATTATGGCAAAAAATTTAGAACAAAACCAGAAACCTTTCTTTCTCTTCTCTTTTTTTTTTTTTGCCTCCAAATTTGGGACCCTCACAGTTCCAACCCTACCTTCCATTGCTTCATTCAATTTCGAACTGCATATGGCTACATATTGATCTTTGTAACTCTTGGACTATGAAAAGAGCTCTTGTGAATGATGTCCAGGTACTAAGTCCATTGGACTTTTAAAAAGCCTCTAAAGTGATCTGAATGCTCTCACATAAAATTAGTGGCAAACTTGGGGGTATGATGGAGAGAGAAGAGAATGGACATGTTGGATGACCATAGTCATTTTGGTGACTTACCTAAAGTTGGAGTCTGATGTTTTCTGCCATTGAAGTCTTTCATCTGCCTTAAATGAGGGTAGAGAGAATTTAGCATCCAACATAGTGCCTGGCTCATAGCATGTCCTTAATAAATGTTTATCTAATTGAATTACATATAAAGTCTTATTGAAGATGTTGAACTGAGTATTTAGTAGATACTGAAAAGTTCATTTTTATTTAGTATCTTCCATTCCATGGTTTCTAAAAACTGTTGCAGTAGTGTAGGCTAGATGTATAAGAGTATATGAAGGTAAAAATGATCCTGAGCTCTATGAGCCTGGTCGATTGACATTGTCCCACTTTAGGAGCTTTTCCTTCCCAAAAGGCAGAAGAGCCAAATTTGGGCCTTTTAAGATTCCCCCAGGATAGAATTGATTGAGCTGCTGTAGTAAAAGAAAAGACAGGGAATATAGCAATCTTTATACTGTTCACAAAGGTGGAAAGAACTGACTTTATTCAGTGGACCTTGAGTAATGTTGCTGGAATTGATACCTTTTGGAGACTGAAGTCATCTAGTGCCAGACAAAATCCCTGTGAATTCTTTCCTTTGGTTCTTATCATGGTTCTAGAAATTGCCAGCAGGTAGGCCTTTTGTTATTACAAGTTATCAGTTCCAACTGCTGGTCCAGGTGGTCATTCAGTATAATATAGGAAATAAAAATGAATAGGTTTGTCACCAGAGACCTGGAGTGGGATGTTGTTGGTGTTCAATCATTCGATTATATCTGACTCTTTGTGACCCCCATGGACTGCAGCTATCCTTAGGGTTTTCTTGGCAAGGATGCTAGAGTGGTTTGTATTTCCTTCTCCAGTGGGTCGAGTGGATCCTTTTGTCAGGCAATCAGAAGTAACTTGCACAAAGTCACACAGCTAGGAAGTGTTTGGGGCCTGATTTGAACTCAGGTCTTCCTGACTCCAGGCCCATCATTCTGTCCATTGAGCCACTTACCTGGGTGTAAGTGGAATAGAACTACTAATAATTCTCTCCTTGAATCACTTCCCCAGTTTCTCAGAATTTTTTCTGGGTATGTGTACATTTGTGATTGAGCTCTAAAAACATCATATATGAGATCTTAAAGAACTTGATGTGAAAGGACTTTGTATTTTTGTTTTCAATGTTGGTGTTTTAAAGTGAACTTTTTTTACTGTCAAACTCCATTCAAATATGAATGAAGAGGGGAAGCTAGTTGGCTCAGGGGATAGAAAGCTGGGCCTGGAAAGGTGAAGTCCTGGGCTCAAATTTGGTTTCAGATACTTCCTAGCTGTGTGACCCTGAGCATTTAACCCCGATTGCCTATCCCTTACCACTCTCCTGACTTAGAACAGGTACCTAATATTGATTCTAAGATAGAAGGTAAGTGTTATTTAAAAATATGGATGACAAAAATTCTCCAAGTTTTGTTTAGAGAAAAAATTCAATTCAGCAAACATCTTTTCAACACCAACCATGTGCAAAAGCACAGTGCTAGTACCTGGAGATAAAAAAAGACAACAAACAAACAACCAAAAACATTAACAACAGCAACAATAGTTCCTTTCATAAAGGAACTTATATTTCCAGTAAGAAATACCACATGGGTATGAGTAAATACAAAGTATGCATAAAATTAAAAAAAGTAATTTCAAGGAGAGGGTGAGAGGGTGCTTATGATTAGAGTGATGAGGTAAAGTCTTATGTAGGAGGTGGCAACCGATCTATACTTTGAAGGAAAGTAGGGTTTATGAGGGGCTGAGGTGAGGAGGGAAGGCAGTTCAGACATGAGGGACTACCTGTGCAAATACATAGAGGGAGATGAAATATGTACGTGAAACCTATACATATGTTTATGTCATATACAGGAAATAGGTAGCTAGTTGGGCATTTAGACTGAAATAAATCTGGAGAGGGCAATAATATGAAATAACACTGACTAAATACTTAGGAACGAAAATGTGGAGGACTTTAGTGCGAGGCTGAGGAATTTTATATTTTTTCCAGAAATAATAGGGTGACTGAGGACTTTTGAGTAGTGAGGTGAAATGATTAAATCTGGATTTAAGAATAGCTGGCAGTTGTGTGAAGATGGTTTGGAGAGGGAAGAGAATAGAGGCAGAAAGATTAATTTTCAAGAGCTATTGTTAATACTTAGGAGGTTGTTGATGATAATGCCATCTTAAATTAGTATGTATAGAAATATTTATAGTAGAATAAAAAAATTCCATCTTAGAATCAATATTGAATGATAAGGGCTCAATGCAGGTTAAGTGACTTGCTCAGGTCACACAGCTAGGATGTCTGAGGCCAGTTTTGAATCCAGGATCTCCCCTTTCAAGGCCTGAGTATATCAATTTTAACTTTATGGAGTATGACCACTTCTATTACTTCATATATAATAGGATAAGCCTTTATTTTAATTGTAGTCAGCAAGAATAATAGAGTTTAGCTCCCCAAAGGGTTGGCATATATAACCCAGGAACTTTTCAATGTTCTTTCTCATTCTTAAGGATAAAAACTTGCTTACATTGTGTCTTCTTGGGTGGTATAGTTCTGGGAATTAAATTTTTTTTCACTTTCAATAAATGCTTTTATTTTTCTCTCAAGCAGAGCATATATTAAGTGTTATTTACCAATTTACACCTTCATTACTGCATGAGTAGAAAGCAAAAGGGAAGTTCTAATGTGCTTTAGATTTTAATTACAAGCATCCTTAGCCATTTCTTTGTAGAACAGGCAAATTCTGGGGAGCTGTGGCTCACTTCCTCTGAGAATGCTGAAATATGCTTATATTATTGCACACAATCTGTTGAGTGGGGAGCATGACCCCAAAGTGAAACAAATATGGTTTTTGTTGACTGAGCTGTAGCTTGTGCTAAAAACTTCCTGACCTGATTCTTATTTAAAATCGGCACTAAAATTTTACAGGAGCAGAGAAGGAAGGTTAGTTTCACAGATGAATAAGCTGTAATCCCCAAGTGTAGTGTCTTCTCAGAAAAGTCATTCTTCAGTGTTATTATTTTCCATATGGCTCTCTTCTTCTATCTGGACATCAGTCTCAAAGTTAATATGTAATATAAGTATAATTTCCATAAAGTATTAAATAAGAAACTAAGGTTTTATGTTGTAACCAGAGAGGTCTTTACCATGTTTTCCCATGTTCTTTCTCTGCCTTCTTCCTCTGAATAATGGAACCAGAGGAGCTGTTCCTTCAGCACCATGAGTTCAGTATTGTAGGAACATAGATTTAGAGCTGAAAGGGTTGTCAAAGTCATCTAGTCCAAATCTTTCATTTTACAGATGATGAACTTGGGACCTAAGAAAGTTAAATAACTTACCCACATATGTAATAAATATGAGAGGCCAGATCTGGTACTAAATGATCTGACTTCAAAGCCTTCTTCTTCCATTTCACCACCTTGTTTTTCAGCAATGATTCATGTAAGTATATTTTGAGTACATATTATATGCCAGGTACTCTGTTTAGCATAGTGAGTGATTTAAGAAAAGTACAATGCACACTTCTTGACCTCAAAAGGAGTATAATCTAATTGAGAAGGCAAGGCATTTGCAGAAAATTCAATTCAACAAACATTTCTTAAGTGTAAACAATTTGCAAGTAACTCTGCAAACTAGTTCTAGAAATACAGACAAAAACAACCAAAAAGCAATACAGTCCCTGCCGTTAATGAACTTACCACTTTAGAAGGGGATAAAGAGATGAGACAAAAGACTATATTACAATTTTAAAAATGATTAAAGGTACACATAGGATCAGATAGAATAACTGAGAACAGCAATCTTCCAGGAGGAGGGGAGACATGATATGATCCCAAGAGGTATGTAATCAACCAATTGAAAGGTGGAAAGATGTATCACATCCCATCCTTTCCACCAAAGTCAATCGTGGGGCTTGTCTTACAATACATATCCACCCATACTTCCAGCACTACTTTACTTAGCCCTTTCCCTCTGAAGTAAAAGTTACCAATCACTCCCCTTATGAACCTAGTTTAGGGCTCCTCAAGGCAGTTATAAGCTTACCACTACCCAGGCACTCACAGAAATTTACACAATTTCCATTGATAAAATTATGACTTTCTAGATGTCAATTAATCAAAAAGCATTTATTAAATGTCTATTATGTTTCAGACACCATTCTGAGTATTGGGGATATAAATGTAAAGTGGATAAATAATTCCTAACTGCAAGGAGTTTACGTTCTAATGGGGAAAAACAAATGCAGTTTTTGGTGTATAAGTATATGCATATGTATACAGTATACTGAAAAAATATAAAGGCAGTAAATACAAAATATTAAAATACTAGGCTACTAGCAATGAGTTCAAAACACTACATGTATCTTGAAGGAAGGGAAGGCATCTGTCAGGTGGAGGTGAGAACAAAAGGCACTCCAGACATGGTGGATGGCCAGGGCAAAGGTATAAAGATGAAAGATGGAGTATTTTGTGGAAGAGAAAGAAAATCATTTGTCTGGATTTCAGATTATGGTATGGGGAATAATGTCCAACGAAGCTGGAAAGATAGATGGGGACTAAATTGTGAAGATTTTCCAAAGCCCTTTATATTTTATCTTATAGGCTATTGGGAGCCTATAAGTTGATTGAACAAGGTGGTGACATGAGTAGATCTATATTTAAGGAAAATCCTTTGGGGACAATGTGTAGGAGAGAGTAGAGTGGAGAGAAAATTGAAGCAGGGAAACCCGTTAGGAGTTTGTAACAGCCATCTAAATGAGAGGTGATGAGAACCTGAACCAAGATGATAGTTGTATGAATAGAGCAGGAAAGTCAGGTGAAAGAGTTGCTTTGATGTTAGAAATGGTGTTAATTTGAGAATTGATTAAATATATGAAGTGAAGGAGAGTGACAAAAATAATGCCAAGTTACAAGCCAAAGGGACTTGAATAATGATGGTACCTTTAGCAGAAATAGAAAAGTTTGAAAGAGGGGATGTTTAGGGGAAATGAGTTCAGTTTTGAGCATGCCTATTTTGTAGGGCAGAGATTGGCAACCTATAACTGGAGAGCCTGTCTGCAAACTAAGAATGGTTTTTACATTTTTAAATGCAGAAATCAGGCTCATTGAGTTTGATCACCCCTGTTTTCGAGTTTGAGATGTCTCTGGGACATATAATTTGAAATGTCCAGTAGACAGTTATTTATGAAGAACTGAAACTCAAATGAGAGACAGGGACAGAATGATTTATATAGAGAGAGGTCAGCAAGTCATCTGCATAGAGATGTTAATTAAACCCATGGGAATTTATAAAATTACCAAGATGAAAAGAGGGCCTAAGCCAGAACCTTAGAGGAAAATCTATAATTGGGGGCATGATATAGAGGAAGAGCCAGCAAAAGAGAGAGAGAATTGATGAGACAGATAGAAGAACAATGTGTGATGCTACAAAAACTTAAAGAGAAGAGTGTTTCCAGCAGGAGAGGAGTGTCAGCAGATAGGTTGAGAAGGATTTTGTCTGAAAAAAAAAAGCCCATTAGATTTAGCAATGAAAGCATTGTTGGTAACTAAAGAGAACGGTTTCAGTTGAATGAAAGTGTTAGACCCAGACTGAAAAGTGTTAAAGAGGGAGTGAGAAGAAAAGAAATAAAAATTGGGAGCCTAGATAGCTTTTTTTATAGTTGCCTTACAAAAGGAAGAAAGATATAGGACAATAGCTTGAATAGATGGTAGGGTCTATTGAAGATTGTTTAAAGATGGAGGAGGTGTGGCATGTTTGAAGATAGTAGAGAAGGAACCTGTAGATAAGAAATTGAAGATTTGATAGAGAAGGAATGAGTGAGGTTGCATTCTGCTGGATCATATAGAAGGACAGATAATCAAATGCACATGTAGAAGAGTTGGAAGACCACCTCATTGTTGGACCAGGGGAAAGGAAGAGAGAGTAGAGTGTGATGTCAAGGAATTTTGAGGAGAGTAGAGGGAGCTCATATAGACTGATCTCAATTTTCAAAATTGTAAGAGTTATAGTCCTCATATGGAAGAGAGGTCAAAGAAAGGTGTGGGAGGCCTAAGAAGTATAGATAAGGTATGTAATGTGGGGATTATGATAGGAACTCAATTAGGAAGGACTAAAAGGACTGCTTTTCTGCAGTGACAGCCAGTTGAAGTTAGATAACATGAATTTATAATATTCTCAATCATCTGAGGATTGAGAAAAGGCCAAAAGGTCTTTTCCCTTTTTTTTAAGGTTAGAAACTTTTAAAACATTTGTCTCTTTTTTGGACAAGGCATGCTTACTTTGCTAAATGCAGAAAGCATCACCTAATTTTATTTGGAGTGACTTTTGCATAAATGCCAATTGAAGGACAAAATTGAGATGAAAGGAAGGCAATGGTAGGACATGAGAGCTATACCGCAAAGAAGAAAAGATGATTTATAAACAACTTATGGAAATCATCAGCAATTGAAATAAAAGAGAATATGATCCCATTTGCACACTAAAGACCTTATTGACAGATTGACCAGAAGGGAATAGTGTAAGTATATAGGTCATCTGTCAAGTAGCCTAGGAGTAATTATGAATTTTATCTTTAAATTTTTGTTTTCAAGAGATTTTGTGTCTGATCTTTGCATTTATTCATATAAATCTCATTCTTTTTATTGTTTGTCTTTGCAGAGTTGAATTGTTAAGTAATTTTTCAAGCTCACTAACATGTTAAATGTCAGATTTGAAATCAGATCTTTTGACTCCAAATACTGTATTCTTTTTTATCCTTCTGACAGTATTTTTATAACCTATAAGAGATGATGAAAAAGTGAACTCTTATTTTCTTCTTATTCCTTGGCTTTTTGTGTGTGGTGCATTGCAAATATTATTTTTACCTTAGATCTTTTTATATGAGTTTTGTTGCACCAGCATTTTATGTGAGATTTAGAAATCTTTTTATTTTTACTTATTTTAAACCTTTACCTTCTGTCTTAGTGCCAGAAACACTAAGTTTCTGTTGTCTCTATTGTTGTTCTGTTAAGTTTTCAGTTGCAAGGGCTAGGCAATCAAGGTTGTGACATGCCCAGGGTCACTCAGCTAAGACATGTCTGAGGCTAGATTTGAACTCAGGACCTTCAAACTTCAGACCTGATGCTCTATCCATTGTACTACCTATCTGCCCCTACAAATATTTTTTTGAGCTAACAAGTTACTGCAGAGATGATAATAGTGGTGGTAATGATTTTTAAGAACTTCTATGATATATATGTGTATGTGTATATATTTATGTGTATATATGTGTATATAATACTTTGTATTATAAAAGTGTATAATAATTAAATAAATATACATGTGTGTACATTTGTTTACAAAGTATTTTATACACTTTTATTGAACCTCATAACAATTTTGTAAATTAGGTGCTTACTGCAGATATTATTAAAATTTTACTGATTAGGAAACTCAGCCTGAGAGATTAAGTGATTCATCCATGGTCACACAATTAGGCTATGTCAGAAGCAGGATCCAAACTTATGCTTCCTGATTATCCACAATGTTCAGTGAAAGGTGTAAAGATGAATGAAATCTAAAGAATCCTAAACCCTCACTTAGATTTGTTCAAATCTCAAATCTCACTAGCTTCTAACTAATAACAACAAATATTTGTTTAAGCAAATATTTATGATCATTGCAGGTTTGTTTAAACCAGATTTGGCAAACTTAAAAAAAAGGTTTTTACAAAAATAAGAACCATTCTTAGTGCAGAGACCTTAACAAAAATAGTCAGCTGGCCAGATTTGGTCCAAGGGTCATAGTTTGCTAACTTCTGATTCAAACTAACATATCTGCTGCTGCATTCAAATCTTTTGTAGAATAACAATAACAACAGCTAACATTTATATGTCACTTTAAGGTTTGTAAAACATTTTATGTACATCATCTCATTTGATCTCCTCAAGAACCTATAGATAAAGATTGGTAATTTGCCCAAGAACACTCATCTAGTAACTACTGAAGGCAAATTTGAATTCAGCTTTGTTTCTGACTTCGTCTAGTGTCCTATACACTATACCATCTACAGCAGTGATGCTGAACCTTTTAGAGACTGAGTGCCCAAACCACAACTCTCATGCCACATGTGAGCCCCCTGCCTTACCCCAGACAGGGAAGGGAAGAAGCACTGTCATTAGGCTGCTGGCCAGAGTGGTGGGTAATGTGAGAAGTGTCCTCGGGCATCCATGGAGAAGGGGAAGGGAGCAGTACCCTTCTGCATGCTCCAGCACTCTTCTATAGGTTCACCAACATGGAGCTAGAGGCATTAGTCCCTTTCAGATTTAAATATATTTTCTTACTAATGATCTTGGATACTTCAAAATTAACAAATTCAACTCTGCAAGGGCGTAGTAAATCAAGAATTATTATTATTATTGTTACTATTATTATCATTAGCCTAAGAGATAGGACACATTTAGAAGGTCCTTTGTATAATTCCAGTTCCTTGTAGTGTTACTCTTAGACATGAATGCCAAGTTACTAACACGTGTAAGATTCTGCATTAAGGCTTTAGTTGACCCCTGCAACTATCAGCTCAGTAAGATTGTTGCTTTGCAGCAGCTTAGCAAATAGCCACTTCAGCCACTCACTAAGAAAAGAATTACCTAGGCAGCAACAGAGCAAGAAAATAACACTGATTCCATTCATCTGATTGGTCACAAACCCACTATGGAGGAACATGAATTAGATTTAAAAGCCAGCAGTATCTCTCTCACACATCTATCTATCTATCTATCTATCTATCTATCTATCTATCTATCTATCTATCTATCTATCTATGTATCTATCTATCTATCTATCTTCCTATGGAAAGCCTTTCCTAAACTTCCTAGCAATTAGTGCCATGTCTCCTTCTAAAGTTATTATGTATATACATCCATTTACCCATAGTATCCCTTCCCTTCCTCCTCCCCCAGTAGAAAATAATCTTAAGGACAGACATTTTTCATTTGTTTGTACATCCTCAGCATGTAGTATAATATTTTGCAAGTGATTAGTAAAGAAGTTTGTTGGCTTTTATGGAATATGAGTTATGTTCTTGCTCCTCCTGTCCCCCTCCCAATTTATCTTGTTGGAAGCCTGAGTGCATCTTTTGTCTGTAATTGCTGTGTATTTTTTCCCTTTTAAGTTATTCTAATTTTGAGGATAGAGCTTATATGGTAATCACCAATTTCAGATCATGTTCTCAGTCATGCACAACCATTATAATTCATCCTAAATGAAACTGATGGTGTCATGGGCTCAGAAAGAAACTGTTTTTAAAGGAGAATCAGTGGAAAAGTGTGGTTCTGGTAAAGTCCAAGACTGAGTTGGAATAGATGGCAATAGTAACACAGGTTATTGCTGGAAAATGACTTCTTGTATTAAATCAATGTTTTTCCATTCATAATGCCTTGTTGAAATGGTCAATTACATTAAAATTCTCCATGTCTGATTTCCATAATTAAAATCATTAGTATATCTGTGTATTGGTGATTAAATGATTTATTCCAGAATGATTTTGACTTAATGTTTCTGCCTCTTCTTTTCTCCTTGTCCAGTGTTAGAGATTGACTTTGCAGAACTGACCCTCGAGGAGATAATTGGTATTGGGGGTTTTGGAAAGGTATATCGAGCTTTCTGGGCTGGAGAAGAAGTTGCTGTGAAAGCTGCTCGTCATGATCCCGATGAAGACATTAGCCAGACAATTGAGAATGTTCGTCAGGAAGCCAAACTCTTTGCCATGCTGAAGCACCCTAACATCATTGCTTTGAGGGGGGTGTGCCTGAAAGAACCCAATCTCTGTTTAATCATGGAATTTGCTCGTGGAGGATCCTTAAATCGAGTGTTATCGGGGAAGAGGATCCCTCCTGATATATTGGTGAACTGGGCTGTTCAGATTGCCAGGGGGATGAACTACCTGCATGATGAAGCAATTGTCCCCATCATTCATCGAGACCTCAAATCCAGCAACAGTGAGTCTGGAAGAAGGGTGGGTGGAAGAAAGTTCATGGGACCAAGTCATGGTCAGAATGGATTCTGAACACACATGTGTGATGAAATTGCATGCAGAAAGCAGCCTATCTGAGTGGGGATGTGGGTTGGTTGGGTACCAGGAAAGAATAGAGCACATTTAGAAATGGAACAGATACCATGCATGATTGGTATTTGGTAATTATGTTATGCATATGATGTTATCAAATTCTCTTTACTACTTTAGATGAGTTGAAAGAGCTTTCTTTTTCTCCATATCATTTTTTAAAATGGACATTTGTGAATTTGCATATATATTTTCAAAAAGGGACCAGAGAAAATACCATTAAAGACTAGGCTCATTCTCTAAACCACCCAGAATGTAGCAGGGTGCTTTGCACATAATAGGCATTTAATAAATGATGGTCAAATGAATCCATTCTTATATTCGTAACTTTGAGATAGTTGAACTGGCCAGAAATGCATACTTGGGCAATTTTAGGGAACCTGAAAATATTATGTATTGTTGTGACTACGTGGTGAGTATTTGGTAGATAATCCAAAGGCACTATAACTCATACATTGAGATGTAGTAGCTATTACGTTTTTGGCGAGATTCTAAAACATGCCATTCTCTTCCTTGGGGTCCTGGCTAGATGGAGTCAAGATTGGAAATACTCTTTTGTTGGGGTTTATGCTCTCTATTCTCAGACTTGTTTACATATAATACTTCTTCACAACTCTACTGGAAGTTAGGTAAAATTGAATTCATGGGATCATTGGCTCATAGATTTAGAGTTGGAAGGAACTGTGGAAGACATCTAGTTTATTCCCCTAATGAGATGAGGATGAAGAACTGAAGTCAAGATGGGTAAGTAATTTATCCAGGGTTGGTCAGCTTCTAGGGTTTTGGGAGAAGATTTGAATCAAGATCTTTTTGATTCCAAGTTCAAAGACTACAATGTGTTTTCCTTGTATAATAATTAAAGTTATGAGGCCAATAGTAGCTTAATAACTTCATTAAATCAAAGTAGTAAAGCAGGAAAGGTAGGAAAGTGGTAGAGAGATACTTAGCTTTCTAATCTGTTGGACGCCATGTTGGGCCTGTGGCTAACTCTGACAAGGGTTCCTTCAGCTCTCCATAATCCAGCCAGAAGACCCCAAAGACCACCTGATCTCCATTTATAAGCTCTTTTCTCCACCCACTAGCTCTCACATGTCACATCTCAGGAACCAAGCATAGGTTCTTAATTTGCATGGGCCATCCAGCGGGGCAGTGCCTGTGGAATCAGTTTCCTGTCTTGTTGGTTCCTTGGTTCTTAAACTTCCTTTCTCTGAGGGCTTATCTATACCTGAATTTACGAAGTGGTCTTTGACCTCCAGGTCACTGAGAGATGATAAAAAAAAGCAACATAATGGAGAGAGAATTTGCTTCTGACACTTGTCAAGGGAAATTGAGTTAATTATTCAGAGATATGACCCCAGTAATTTCCTCTTATTAACCCCCCCCCCCAAAACAAAACTATTACCTTTGTCTTAGGATTAATACTAAGTCCTAGTTTCAAGGCAAAAGATGAGTAAGAGCTAGGTAATTGGAGTTAAATGACTTGCCCAGGGTCCCACAGTTAGGAAGTGTCTGAAGCCAGATTTGCACCCTTGACCTCCCATATCCAGGCCTTGTTACCTTCCCACTGAGCCACCTACCTGCCCTAGTTTTCCTCTTTAGGATTCAATAGCTTTGATTATATCCAGACTTTGTTTCAAAAGCATTTTAGAAGATTTATTTCCTATTAATATTGTAATTGTTGAGATACTTTCTTTTCTTCCTTGGCAATTAATATCAGAAACATGAGGGGACAGCTGGGTGGCTCAGTGGATTGAGAGTCATGCCCAGAGACAAAAAGTCCTGGGTTCAAATCTGGCCTCAGATACTTCCTAACTGTGTGACCCTGGGCAAGTCACTTAACCCCATGCCTAGCCCTTACCACTCTTCTGCCTTGGAACCAATATACAGTATTGATTCTAAGATGGAATGTAAGGGTTAAAAAAAAAAAAGAAACATGAGAAGTATTGAAGTTAAGAGGATGAAAACTACATCAAATAATGAATAGTGAAATGAGTAGAACAACAAAAAAAAATTATACAACCAACAGAATTAATACTGGAAAAATAAATTTTGGATGTTACCTCCAGAAGTGAACTGAAAGAGAAAACATGAAATACCTAATTTATATGAACATGTTGGTCTCCCAGGTGATATCTCCTGGGATGAGGGGAGGCTGGGGTGGGATTGTAACATTTGTGGATAAATTCTATTAAATAAAAAACAACAACAAAAAAGAAATTAAGAGGATGAAGCAATTATTTATTTATCTGTTTTTAAATCTTTACCTTTTATCCTAGTATCAGTTCTAAGACAGAAAAGTGGCAAGGGCTAGGCATTTGGGGTTAAATGACTTACCAAAGGTCACATGGCTATGGAATTGTCTGAGGCCAGATTAGAGCCTCGGACCTCCTGACTCCAGGCCTGGTGCTCTATCCACTGTATTACCTAACTGCTCCTAGTAATTTAATCCCTGTATAATAGCATTTCCCCTTTTTTTCTGTCAGGATCCAGTAGTTTTTACACACTTCTCTGGAGTTACCTGAGTAATTACATTTTCCAAGTTTTAGGGAGATTAATTGAAAATTGCCATAAGACCTTTCTTTCCTTCCTTCCTTCCTTCCTTCCTTCCTTCCTTCCTTCCTTCCTTCCTTCCTTCCTTCCTTCCTTCCTTCCTTCCTTCCTTCCTT
>NC_058131.1:475776218-475832520 GCF_016433145.1 Gracilinanus agilis | reverse complement strand
TCTTTCTTTCTTTCTTTCTTTCTTTCTTTCTTTCTTTCTTTCTTTCTTTCTTTCTTTCTTTCTTTCTTTCTTTCTTTCTTTCTTTCTTTCTTTCCTTTCTTTTCTTTCTTTTCTTTCTTTTCTTTCTTTCTTCTTTCTCAAAACTTATTTCCATATTAGGCATATTGTGAAAGAAAACACAGACCAAAAAAAGCACACAAAAAAAGAAAGTAAAAAATAGTAAGCTTCCATCTGCATTCAGATTCCATCAGTTCTTTTTTTGGAGGTGGATAACATTTCTTATCATAAGTCCTTTGGAATTGTCTTCAGTCTTTATATTGCTGAGAATAGCTAAGTCCTTCCCAGTCAATTATCGTATAATATTGCTGTTACTGCCTTGTTCTCTTGATTCCGCTCACTTCATTCTGAATCAGGTCTTCTAAGTCTTTTCAGGTTTTTCTAAAAGTATCCTGATTCTCATTTTTTATAGCATATCATTCTGCAAAGAGTGATAGTTTTGTTTTCTCATTGCCTATTCAAATTCCTTCAATTTCTTTTTCTTCTCTTATTATTATAGCTAACATTTCTAGTACAATATTGAATAATTGAGGTGATAATGAGCATCCTTGCTTCACTTTTGATTTTATTGGGAAGGTTTCTAGTTTATCCCCATTATAGACAATGCTTGCTGATAGTTTTAGATAAATATTACTAATAATTTTAAGGAAAACTTTTATTATTCTTTTGTAGTGATTTTTAATAAGAATAATTGTTTTATTTTATCTAAACCTTTTTCTGTATCTATTGAGACAATCATATGCTTTTTTGGGGGTTTTGTTGTAGATATATTTAGTTATGCTGAAAGCTTTTCTAATGTTGAACCAGCCCTGGATTCCTGGTATGAATCCCATCTGGTTGTAGTATATGGTCTTTGTGCTATTTTGTAGTAATCTCCTTTCAAGTATTTCATTTAAATTTTTACAATATTCATTAGGGAAATTGGTCTATAGTTTTCTCTGTTTTTGCTCTTTCTGGTTTCAGTATCAATACTATATTTGTGTTGTAAAAAGAATTTGGCAGGACATCTTCTTGCCAATTTTTCCAAATAGTTTATATGGTATTAGAATAAATTGTTCTTTAAGTATTTGGTAGAATTCACTTGTCAATCCAACTGACTTTGTGGATTTTTTCTTCTTCAACTTCTTTTTCTAAAATGGGATTATACAATTATTTTATTCCATCTTCTGGTAATCTGGTAATCTGGTAATCTGGACAATTGATATTTTTGCAAAATTTTGTGTTTAATTGGATATTTTCAATTTATTTATTCATTATTTATTTATTTGTTTTGTTTAATTTATTAATTTATTCTTTTTTAGTGTTTTTACCTGTATGCCCAATTTATTGCTCCACTCTTTCTCTATTTTAGCAATGTAAGCATTTAGAGATATATATTTTCATGTTAAGTATTGCTTTGGCTACATCCCATGAATTCTGGTATATTGTCTTGTTATTGTCATTATTTTCAATGAAATTATTGATCGTTGCTTTGATTTGTTTTTTTTTTTTTTAGAGTTTTTTTTTTTTTTTAACCCTTGTGCTTCGGTGTATTGTCTCATAGGTGGAAGATTGGCAAGGGTGGGCAATGGGGGTCAAGTGACTTGCCCAGGGTCACACAGCTGGGAAGTGGCTGAGGCCGGGTTTGAACCTAGGACCTCCTGTCTCTAGGCCTGACTCTCACTCCACTGAGCTACCCAGCTGCCCCTGATTTGTTTTTTAATCCACACATTTTTTAGGACTGAATTATTTCATTTTTTCAATTCATTTTAAATCTATATTTCCTAGGGTCTTTATTTAATACAGTCTATTTCATTATGATGTGAAAAGGATACAATTAATCTTTCTGATTTTCTGCTTTTGGTTGTGAGGTTTTTTTATACCCTAAAACATGGTCAGTTTTTGTATCAGTGTCATGAACCCCTGAGAAAAGGTATATTTTTTTCCTTTTCCCCATTTAATTTTTCTCCAGAAGTCTATCATATCTAACTTTTCTAAAATTCTTTTTATCTCCTTAACTTGTTTCTTGTTGATTTTTAGTTAGATTTATCTAGTTCTGAGAGGGGAAAGTTGAGGCCCCTCACTATTTAGTTTTACTGTCTATTTCCTCCTATAAATTATTTAACTTTTCCTTTAAGAATATGGTACATAGGGGGCAGCTGGGTAGCTCAGTGGAGTGAGAGTCAGGCCTAGAGACAGGAGGTCCTAGGTTCAAACCCGGCCTCAGCCACTTCCCAGCTGTGTGACCCTGGGCAAGTCACTTGACCCCCATTGCCCACCCTTACCAATCTTCCACCTATGAGACAATACACCAAAGTACAAGGGTTAAAAAAAAAAAAGAATATGGTACATATATGTTTATATTGAACCACTGGGAGCTTGAAGATCACTTTTGATTGACAAATAAGTCAGTTGGATGGAATGTTTCCAGGGAGTCATGTGAGAGGCAGGAGGAGGGGCAGTTAAGAATCCTGAAAGGGTTCTGGGTCTTTGACCTGTGCTGAGGCTGGAGATTGGTGGATGCTGGTCTTGGAGTGAGAGGGTGCAAACATCTCTCTCTGCAAACTCTTCCTGTACTGGAGATACCGTGCCAACCTGTACCTGACCACCACCTTGGTGTCTACTGCCCCTAGATATTAGGAATTACATCATCTAGATATCTAGGTTTCCCAGGGCCCGGGAGGGATCTGGGAAGTGGGCAGGAGATGAAGAAGAGGGTGGAAAAGGGTGGAAATAACTCAACTGTAAGGCTGAAGATCTATTGAAGAAGAAGTCAAAATATCCCAGCAGTTTACCTACTCTGGTTTAGTCCTGGCCAGGCTGAACCAGAGGAAGCTACATTGATTCTTCATCTGCCAGCAGTTGAGATTTCATTAGCAACCAGTAGAGTAGGGTCTCCTATACCACAGTCCTTTACCCTATCCTTCTTGTTAATATAAAGTTTAAAGTACTTTCCTAAAGCAGTGTCAAACTTGTTTTGGGAAGGGAGAAATTGCAGTCAGAATACAAGGCGTTATCCTAGCTAAAGAGCTCAAATCAATATATCAATTAACCCCAGGTGGGTCCTGAAGGGATATACATCTTAGACCTGAAGGATCCTGCCTGGGCAACTGTTATAAGGGAGAAGGGTCATCTTATTCTCTCTGTACATCAATTTACAATCTCAAACATATCAAGAGACTCCCAATAATTATAACAGTACTGATATTACTTCATTGTCTAGTGTGCCTTTTAACAAGATGTAGTTTCCTTAATATTCTTTCAATTAGATCTATCTTTTTCTTTCCTTTGAATAAGATCGTTTATTGCGGATTCCCTTCTATCCTGTTTCCCTTGCAGTTTATCTTTCTTTTTCTCTCTTTTTTCACCTTGTCACCCCTCAAAAGTGTTTTGCTTCTGACCATGCCTCCCTCACTCTGCCCTCCCTTCTTTCAACCTCCCACTTCTCTTTTCCCTCTCCCCTCCTACTTTCCTGTGGGATAAGATAAATTTCTATACCGAACTAAGTGTGTATGTGCTTCCCTTTTCCAGCCAATTCCTATGAGAGTAAAGTTCAAGCTTCTCCTCCCCCATCTTCCTCTCCACTGTACAAGTTCTTTTTCTGCCTCTTTTATGTGAGATAATTTACCTCATTCTGTCTCTTCTTTCCCTCTTCTCTCAGGACATCCCTCACTCCTTAATTATATGTTTTTTGGCTATCATCCCATTATAATCAACATACACATATTCTTTGTCTATATGTAGTCCTTCTAACTCTCTAATAATGATAAAATTCTTAGGAGTTACAAGTATCTTTTTTTCAATGTAGAAATGTAAAGAATTTAACCTTATTCAGTACTTTATAACTTCACTTTCCTGTTTACCTCTTTTATGCTTCTCTTGAGTCTTGTATTTGAAAATCAGATTTTCTTTTCAACTCTGGTCTTTTCACCAGAAATGCTTAAAGTCTTCAATTTCATTAAATATCCATTTTTCCCCCCATGAAGGATCATGTTCATTTTGGTGGGAGGGTAGGTGATTCTTGGTTGTAATCCTAGCTCCTTTGCCAACCAGAATACATATTTTATCCCTCCAGTTCATTATTTTAGAAGCTGCTAAATCCCATGTATCTTGATTGTGGCTCATATTACGATAAAAAATAATAAAGGCTGCTATAAATATATAAATTAGTATTTTAATTAAAGCCATCCTGATAGATAAAGTCAATAGACCACACGCTTGTAAGAATTCAAAACTGCCGCCCCAGCCATTATTGTTACCTCTCTTCCTGAGTCTGCTGGCCAAGAGGGCCACTCCCTCCTAACCCAGGAGATTTAAACTGTTCTCTGCGTGGGGACTTAGGTGTCCCCATGCCCAAAGAACCGGAACCAGAAACCCGTTGGACCATGGGAAATGTAGTTTGATAATTTCCACGTGTCCATAGAAAATACATATATATACTTAAAGATGGCATCTCCCAAATTTCATTTTTACACTCAAATTTAGTATTTGAATTGTTTATTTTTGGATGTTTGCAGAATTTTTTCCTTGACTTGAGAGCTCTTGAATTTGACCATAATATTTTGGGGAATTTTCATGTTGTGATCTCTTTTAGGAAGTGATCAGTGGGCTCTTTCCATTTTCTTTTTATCCTTAGGTTCTATGTCAGTATTCCTTGATTATTTCTTGAAAGATGATATTGGGGTTCTTTTTTGGATCTTGGCTTTCAGGTACTCCAATAATTTTAAAATTATCTCTCTTGGACCTATTTTCTAGGTTGTTTGTTTTTCTACTTATTTTTTTTCACACACACCCTTTCACTCTTTTGATTTTGTCTTGTTGTTTCTCATGTTTCCATGTCTCTTTGAATCATTAGCTTCCATTTGCCCAGTTCTGAATTTTAAGATATTATTTTCTTCAAAGAATTTTGTTAACTCTTTTTCCATTTAGCCAATTCTTTATTTTGCTAATTCTTTTTAAGGACTTGTTTCCTTCAGTGAATTTTTGCATATTTTTTGTGATTCCTTTACTAAACTTTTGGCTGTTTTTTTTCCATGACTCTCTTGCATCACTCTTATTTCCTCTCCAGTTTCCCCTCTACCTCTCTGGTATTATTTTTAAAAATCCTTTTTGAGCTATTCCAGTAATCCATTTTGTGACTGACATCAGTTTATTTTTCTTTGAGGCTTCACATGTAGCTGTTTTGATATTGTTATCTCTTCCTGAGTTTGTATTATCATCATCCCTGTTACCATTATAACTTTTTTATGATCTTTTTCATTGTTTTTGTTGTTTTTTCATTTTTCCAAGTCTATTTCTTGACTTTTAAATTTATGTTAAAGTTGAGCTCTACTCTTGCAGCATCAGATTTTTTCATGATTCTCTTTTCAGAGCTAATTCTGGAGACTTTTAAGTTTTCATTTTTTCTAAAGTTTTATAATTTAATGACAGGTGTGGTCACTGTTCTCCTGGCCTGTGCTCTAGTCTGAGGATTTTCCATCCTGCCATTTGTGTGGCAGAAGTGAAGAGATTAGGGAGGAAGGTAGGAGGATTGGAGGAATGGGAGAAAGGAGAGAGGAAGGTAGAGGAAGGTAGTGGTCCCCAGCCCTGGCAGGGGGAAATTGACCAGAGCCCTTCAGGTGCTCAAATGAATGATCAGAGAGCAAACTTAGAGTTTAGAATAGCTAGGCTTTATTTAGATTAGGAAAGTGAAGGTCTAGGGAAAGCTAGGAAGTAGATAGAAGGGGAAAAGGTCCCAAGAGAGAGATCAGGGTCTCAGGGTAAAAAGCAGAGCTTCCAGGGTCCTGAGTGCTAGCACTAGCTCACCTCCAGGGTCAGAGAGAGCTGCTTCCAGGGTCCAAAGAGAGAAAAGGCACCAAACTTTCTCTTTTATACTTTCCCTGACACCTCCCACAAAGGAAGTGGGAGTTGTCAGGGGAAGTTGTAGCAGAGAGAGTCCAGGGAGTTGTAGTCTTCCTGGGCTTATAACAATTTCAATTGACACACATGTGACTAGGGTCCTTGTTTTTTTAGGGTTGAGAGCTCTAGTATCATAGTGTTCTTCCTTATCCTGACATTGTGACCTGGGCCTGTGACCTTGATCCCTTTATGGGCCAGCGGTATGTCCCCATTAATCTCCTTCTGATCAGTTGTCTGACCCCCTTACCATTTGTGGACTGAAAACTCTGGAAGTTGCTGCTGATTCAGGTCCATTCAAGACATGTACTGACTTATCTGGGTCCAGCCTGCTGCTGGCTTGCCAGAGCTCTCCCTGCATTGGACTATGCTCCACTCTTGCCCCAGTGGGATAGACTTTCCTGATGAACTTCTAAGTTATTTTGAGATGGAAAATTGTTTTAATCCCATCCCTTTGTTGGTTCTCCCATTCCAGAACTGATTTTGAGGCATTATTTGATTTTTTTTCTTTCCTGGGGGAATTTGGGAGAGCTCAAGTGATTCTTTGCTTTATACTCTTCCATATTGACTCCACCTTACATGGTGACCTTTCTACAAAACTCCTGATATATAGTTTTATGATGAGACAAGGAGAAAGATTTTTGTCCTATACCTATGATCATTAATGTAATATGTGGTTGTAGAATTAAGTTTTTAAATTTTTATTCTTTTTTTTCACCTTTGTCTTGTGGTAAAATGCTGAACAAATCCTCTAACTTCCCTTTTCCTCAGTTGCCCTGTTTAAAAGGTTGGATAGTAATATGTGCCTCCCAAGGGGATTTTGATAATTAAGAATTTGCCCATTAGGTGTTTTAAGATCTTTGGAATTAAGGTATAATTTGAAGCTATAAATATAAGGCATAATTATTATGAGATTTATGCTTAGGAACCTAGGCTATTGTAAAGATGAAATCACCCTGTGGGTGGTTCCATTCTTCTTGTGCAACTTCAGGAATCATGTCTTTCTTTCAGTCAAAAGACTTCTCACACTTAGAGCTAAAATTCTTACTTTGTCCTCTGAGTGCCCTATAAATCTGAGACTTGTCATTTGGGAAAACATTAAGCTCCAGAGAAGTTGGATTGCAGTGTAATATAATAGTGGGCTGAGATTCAGGACACTGCTTAATAAATCCTGCTGAGTTGATTTTTAAAAAGATGTCAGGTTTTTGAAAAAGTGATTTAATTTTATTTGTCTGACTATTCAGTAATATCAGAGACTACTAAACTCCATAGTCAGGACTGATGTTGTTGGCAGCCAAAGGTCTCACCTATCAATTGGAGGCATTGGTGGGTGGGTAAGAATTGGGCTCTTATCTTATACATTCAGCGTAGAATCTTGAAAATGCCTTTAGTATCATGCCATGGTTGGCTGTTCTGGATTGGCTTACTCTTTTAGAAAGTATAGGTTAATTCTTTATCAATTTTCCTCCCTTTCCCTGGATCTTCTTTGCCCTTAGTAGACTTAAAGGAATTTATTCTTTTCCTTCCGTTTTAAGATCTAGTCATTGCCATTTGGGGTCTCCCTCCAGGGATCATTCTTGCTCCAATTGCCAAAGTCATTAGGGGTTAAGTATGTATTTGGGAAGGGAAAGAGTGTTTTTTTGGTAAATATATATGGACTGTGCATATTTGTCAAAAGTGATGTCTTTCTCTATACTTCTTTTAGCATCATCAAATCCCTCCCCTCCAAAACTTTTGGCATTTTCTTTTTTTTCTTTTAAAACCCTTGTACTTCGCTGTATTGTCTCATAGGTGGAAGATTGGTAAGGATGGGCAATGGGGGTCAAGTGACTTGCCCAAGGTCACACAGCTGGGAAGTGGCTGAGGCTGGGTTTGAACCTAGGACCTCCTGTCTCTAGGCCTGACTCTCACTCCACTGAGCTACCCAGCTGCCCCCGGTATTTTCTGATTGTAGAATGTGCTTTGCATTCAATATTCCACAACTCGATGGTATCTTAATTTAGTCTCTAAGATCTATATCAAGGGTGTTTAGTTTTCTGAAAACTGAGTGGGGAATAGATGTCACAATTTTGGGCCCAGATGACATTAATTGGATTCTCTGCCCCTCTCCCCACTCTATTTTCACCTGGATCTGTGTAATTACCTACCTTAAGTTTTTCAATTGCTTTTCAAAGTCTAGGTCCATTTCATTGACTTTTATATCTCCATATCAACCAAATTAGTTGTTTGTCCTTCTTTTGAAGAGGACCAATGACATCATGATGTCTCTACTAGAAAGAGAATTCATGAGAATTAAGGGAATTAAGTGATGCAGAGATGCACAAAGTCATTCACCTCTCTTTTTTAGAGTCCAGTGGTAGGACAAAAGTCAGGATGACTGGTGATGGCCCAGGATGAGGTAGATGACTTTGGTGTTTTTGAGGTCTTGGCCAAGTTCTAAGCATTTCATGACTCCTGCTTTAGCTGTCTTCATGGCCTTTGGGACAAATTGTTTTCATCTTCCCATTCCACTGAGGGATATCTTCACATGTTTGGGGTAGACATCCCCCTAATTCACTAATGGGTCTGAGGCTTGTTGGTTTGCCCTCAGTCTGGTTTAGCTGAGATGGTTCTACCAGAGTATGGCAGCTGCTCATGCTGTAGCTTTGTGGAGCCACTAGTAAAAGGATGAGTGAAGAAGTAGCTGGCCTGAGCACTTACAGGGTCACCAGTATGGTATGACTTTCCAGTGAGGAGACTGTCATGACATGGAGGAGAAGGTCTAGAAAGTCAGGAGTGAAGCCTGATGAATGTAGAATGAAGAAGATGAATGTAGACTTGACTAGAACTTGGTGTTCAGGAAAAGAACCAACCATTCAGAAAAAGGGGTCTCAGGGGCAGAATTTCATTGAAATGTGAGGTAGTTATTATTCATTGCTTTAGCTAGGAATTCTTAGTCTTGAGATGTTGAACTTGGTTTTTAAAAAATTCATAACTGTCTTAATATAATTGCTTTCCTTTGTAAACCTATTCATTTTGTCTTCTGCATTTAATAGCATTCTTTTTAAAAAATTTTTATTTTGAATATTTTCCCCTAATTACATATTTCATGTTCTTTCCCTCTCCTCCAAACCTCCCTAACCCCCCTTAGCTGACACACAATTCCACTGGGTTTTACATGTATCATTGATCAAGGCCTAATTCCATATTATTGATAGTTGGACTAGAATTATCATTTAGTGTCTTCATCCCCAATAATATCCCCATCAGCCCATGTGTTCAATCAGTTGTTTTTCTTCTATGTTTCTCCTCCCACAGTTCTTTCTCTGAATGTGGTTGCTTTTCTTTCTCATAAGTCCCTCAGCCTTGCTCTGGATCCTTACATTGCTGCTAGTTTAATAGCATTCTTTTGAGAGGGGGTCCTTAGGCTTGACCACACTGCTAATGGTCCATGATACAAAAATGGTTCAGAACTCCTCCTCTAAGGCCAGTTCTAAACTATTTAAACCCCAGTTATAGTTCACATTTTCTGCATAGAATAGGTATTCTTTATCTAAGGTCTATGAACTATTTTCCTTTATAGACTTGATGTATTTGTTTTCTACCTTTAAAACATTATTCTGAAGAAGGAACCTTGGGCTCAACATGCCCACCAAAGAAATCCTTGACATCAAAAAAAGGTTGGGAAAGCCCTGATTTAATGGATTTTAAGTGAGGATGTGGTTTGGGATAGACTTGGTTTAAGGAAAATAAATATAGACACCCTATTTCTGATTTATTATCCTCCATTGGATATCCTCCTTTATCCCTCCAGCCACTGACTGAACCAATTTGCTTTTTTTTTTTTCAATTAATAAGACAGTTTTGAGCATTTTGGATTCATGAGAAGCTGGTAGCAATTGACTGGCCAGCTTAATATTTGGCTGACAGTTTTGCTATTGTTCTGCCAGAGGTTCAGGATGTCCTCACTGGTGCTTGATAGGCAGCAAGATGGACCGAGTCATGAACCAAAGACTGGATAGAGATAGAGCCAGAGAGAAGCATAGATGATTGGGAAAGGTCTAAATAATAGTCAGCATGAGGAATTCCAGGCAAATGGGTGGACAGTTTAGAGAAATTATGTTAACAAAGACCTAACTTTAGGGCTCTGGGTAGAAAGACTTGGAGGTCAGGATAGAACTTCTCTAGAAATGGTAGGACAGAAGTAGAGGTGGAAACAAACCAAAGCCTTAGGCATTGTGGACTAGGCACAAGGGAATAAGGCAAAAACAGCTATTAGAACTTGGGTACAACACTGACCTTAGTGTCTAGAGTCAAACACTGCCACCTATTAACTCTGTGACCTTGAGCAGTAGTAGGTACTAGGCAGAGAAGTGGATTTGTTGGGTTGAAATTCCTGCTGTGTCCAAATTCCCTATTGATCTTAAATTTATGCAAGACAGTTTAGTTCTTGGGGCCTCAGTTTCTTCATCTGTAAAAGGGGAATAATAATACTTCTACTACCTACTTCACAAAGTTTTTATTATTAGCAAATGAAATAATAAAAATGTTTTGTAAACCCTAAAGTATTGTATTAAATACAAGATTATTGTTGCCACCATCTCTGTCTACCCTCCTTCCACAAGTGAGATCCATATATGTTTTTCTTTAGGAAGAGGATTAGTCCAAGATTCTAGGAAGTGGTGCTGACCTTACAGGTAGCTGTTACAGGCCCCTCCCTCAAAAATTCAAGGGATGCAGAGACAGGGAATGAAGAAGATTATTATAAAGGATTACTTGAATCCTTTATTTGTAGTGAACAGAGAGGCCTGGAACTGAAGTCAGGAAGACTCATCTTGGACCTCAGCTCAAATCCACTTAACCTTGCTTGCCTCAGTTCCTCATCTATGAAATGAGCTGGAGAAGGAAATGACAAGCCACTCTAGTATCTTTGCCAAGAAAATCCCAAAATGGGGACATGAATTGAAAAAAACTAAACAACAAAGTTCTTAATTTAAAAAATATATGCATATTTTTTCCGAGTTTATAAATATCTATATTTACTTTTATCTGCTTACTCAGAATTTGGTTTCTAGTTAGTAGAACTGTGACAAAGAAGTGAAATTATCTAACTCAAAGTGTTAGTAGATCTCTTCTTTACTACTCTAAGCTCTCCAACTACTCTTCAACTACCCATACTTTTTGTGTGTCCTAGACCCCTGTGTGGGGTGAAGCCCATTGAGCCCTTCTCAGAAGCATGTTTTTAAGTGCATACAGTAAAATGTATAGGATTACAAAGGAAATCAGTTATTCTGAAATACAGGAGTCAAAATATAAAACAAGTTCATACCTAGGCATTTCTTTTCTTTTCTTTTCTTTCTTATTTTTTAAACCCTTACCTTCCCCCTTAGAGTTAATACTGTGTATTGGTTCCAAGGCAGAGAGTGGCAAGGGCTAGGCAATGGGAGCTTAAGTGACTTGCCCAGGGTCACACAACTGGGAAGTATCTGAGGTCAGATCTGAGCCCAGGACCTCCCTTCTCTAGACCTGGCTCTCTATTCACTGAGCCACCCAGCTGCCAAGGCATTTGCTTTTAAGAGAGAGGAAAGAATTTTACTTTTAGGCCTTGTGACCTTGTTTCTTTACTTGGAATTACCCTCCCGCTACTTTTTTAAAGATAATATATAGTATGGACCTAGAGAAATCACTTTACTACTCCAAGCCTTGGCTTCTTCATCTCAAAAAATGGGAATGGTAATACTTGCACTATTGATATCACAGAATTGTGATGAAAGTGCTATGTTGAACTCAAAGTGCTATACAGATGTGTTTAATCTTGTGTTGGTGTGGTTACTACACCCATCAATTCATATCACAACTCCTCTGTAACCTAGTCGGAAGGTGGACATTGAAAATCAAAAGGACCAAAAAATTGATCATTCTGTGGTCAACTTGGCAATAAGCACCTCTGAGTTTGGCTAAGCTGGTCTCCAGAAAATAGATAAACAATCAGAGGTCATATAAGTTGTAACTATCTTCCATCTTGCTAGAGTAAATTTTAAAATTTTGAACCCGGGAAATCTGTTCTGTAGATCTTCTAAACTTAAGAAAATAAAGAGGGAAATGTTAATAATGCAGATTAAATTCAAAAGTATGTCATGCACACATTCTACACCCTCCTCTTCAGCTGATTGTTAACCATTTGCCACCACACCCTTGCATATACTTCATTGTCAAGCCTATTGCTTTATTTAATTTCATTTTATTTTTTAAAATTTTTAAATAAATAAAATAAAATATTTTTTAAATAAATAAAATTTTTAGAAAAATTTTCCATGGTTACATGATTCATGTTTTTATTTTCCCCTTTACCCACCCCTTTACTCCCCCCCTCCCATAGCTGATATGCATTTTCACTAGTTTTAACATGTGCCATCAATCAAGACTTATTTCTGTATTATTGATAGTTGCATTGGTGTGGTCGTTTCGAGTCTACATCCTCAATCATGTCCACATCAACCCATGTTTCAAGCAGTTGTTTTTCTTCTGTGCTTTCTCTCCTGTAGTTCTTCCTCTGGATGTGGGTAGTGTTCTTTTCCATAAATCCCTCAGAATTATCCTGGGTCATTGCATTGCTGCTAGTATAGAAGCCCATTACATTCTATTTTACCACAGTGTATCAGTCTCTGTGTACAATGTTCTCTTGGTTCTGTTCCTTTCACTCTGCATCAATTCCTGGAGGTCATTCCAGCTATTGCTTTATTTCATAATGTTTGGGGATTGAGGTAGAAAGTGGGATAAAGCCATTGGATTTAGAGTCTGAAGACCTAGGTTCAAATCCCAACTCTTTCATTTATTACCTGTGTAACCCTGGGCAAGAGACAACCTCACTGAGCCATGATTCCATAATCAATCAATAAATATTTATTAAGCACCTACTATGTGCCAAGTGGTAACTAGGTGATACATTGGATAGAGTTCCAGGCCTGGAGTTAGGGAAATCTGAATTCAGATCCTCAGACACTTACTAGCTGTGTGTCCCTGAGCAAATCACTTAATTTTCTTGGCCTCAATTTCTTCATCTATGAAATAGGCTGGAGAAGGAAGTGGTAAAACACTTCAGTATTTTTGCCAAGAAAACCTAAAATGGGGTGACAGAGAGTTGCACACAACTGAAAACAACCTATGCCAGGCACTGTGTTAAGCCTGGGGATACAAAAATGGGCAAAAGACAATACCTGTTCTCAAAGTACTTATAATCAAATGGGATTACAATCAAACGAGTAGGTACAAACAAACTATAAAAAGGGGAAATTGGAAATTGGAAGGCACTAGGAGGAAAAGAGATGGGGAAAGGCTTCCTGGAAAAGATGGAATTTTAGCCCTTGCAGGAAGCCAAGGAGGCCAGTAGGTGAAGGTGAGAAGCATGGGGGACAGTGAGAGAAGATTCCCAAGCTGAGAAAGTAATGTCGTGTTCATGGAGCATCTTATAAGAGTACTTGGTAGGACTAGCCAGTAGCAAAGATGGTGATTTAGAATTGGTAGGCATTTAGTCCAGCCCCTGCCTGAAGCTTGCATTTCTCTAAGAAGTGTGTCATATATCAATAGACAGGATTGAACTAGGGACCTCTAAGTTCCTTTCTAGCCCTGCCATTTTGTGATACTCTTCAGAGACGCTATTGGTAGACCTTGGATGGGGATAGAGTGGGATAGGATTTGATTCCTTTTCAGATCTGGGACAGCTTTGATATAGCCCCCAGTGCTGGATTTTAAGTTGGGAAGATCTGAGTTTGAAAATTGCCTGAGCCATTTATTAGTTGTGTGACCCTGGGTAAGTCACTTAATTGCTCTCAGCCTCAGTTTTCTGACCTGTGTAAACTAGGGAAAATAACAACTTCTGCTTCCCAGGGTTTTTGTGAGGTTCAAATGTTATAACACATGTAAGATGCTTCACAAACCTTAAAACACTAGGTAGCTACTAGACCTTTATTATTTGCCATATGGCTGAATTGGTGTGATAAACTGGAATATCATTGAGATTTATTAGGGATGAATAGCTTGAAGCTTATGGCTTCTGGTGGGTGCAGGGACCCCTGCTGCAGGTGCAGCTGACCATGTGAACCGGCTTTAAGAGGTTTAGTAAAGGCAACAGATAAAGAGAGCTCAAAGAGTCTCCCTTCCCCCACCCCAGTCCCACCAGTGACAGATGGTGGCAGTATGGAGAGAAGACATCCTGCATCAACTTCCTGATGATGGCTATTCCTGTGATATGGAGGACTATCATTCATCCCTCAAAAAGGCTGTATTTAGTGTATTAAAATGCTATTTATTTATTCTTCTTTTGTCCTTAGGACCAAGCAGGGAACTTTCTAATTCTAAGAAATGTTATTATAGTTACTATATACCTCTTCTACCTTTTGCCCTTATTTATTTGTTTTTCTTTTTTTATTTGAATGGAAAAATCCCAATCAATTAATTAATTAAGAATATTTTTCCATGGTGACATGATTTATGTTCTTTCCCTTCCCCTTCTCCCTCCCCCCATAGCCAACAAGTAATTCCACTGGGTTTTACATGTGTCATTAATCAAGACCTATTTTCATATTATAGATATTTGCACTGGGGTGATCATTTAGAGTCTATATCCCCAATCATGTCCCCATTGACCCATGTGATCAAGCAGCTGTTTTCTTGTGTGTTTCTACTCCCACAGTTCTTCCTCTGGATATGGATATTGTTCTTTCTCATAAGTCCCTCAGAATTGTCCTGAGTCATTGCATTGCTGCTAGTAGAGAAGTCCATTACATTTGATTGTGCCACAGTATATCTGTCTCTGTGTATAAGGTTCTCCTGGTTCTGCTCCTTTTACTCTATATCAATTCCTGGAGGTCATTCCAGTTCACATGGAATTCCTCCAGTTCATTATTCCTTTTAGCATTAGTATTAGTATTAGCATTAGTATTCCATCACCAATAGATACCACAATTTGTTCAGTCATTCCACAATCTAAGGGCATCCTCTCATTTTCCAATTTTTTGCAACCACAAAGAGCACACTTTTGTCTTTATTTAAGTAAAGGCTTGGACATAGAATAGAATGGTAGAAAGAATACTGGATTCAGAGCAAAAGGGTCTGTGTTCAGCCCCCAGCACTGCCCTTTACTTACGTCTCTAGACCTCAGTTTTCTCACCTGTACCAATTAATAAGCATTTATTAAGTACCTTCTATGTACTAGGCACTTTTATAAGTGACACTTTATATAAGTAAGCACTTTACAAAGACAACAGTGAAACAGTTCCTGCCCCTATGGAATTTACATATAACAAAATCTGGGAACTGATTGGATATGTAGATTGAATGAGTGAGAAGTGAAGAATGCTACCAAGGTTGCCTTTTTTATATGCATTTAAAAATCTTACCTTCTTTCTTAGAATCAATTCTAAATATCAGTTCCAAAGTAGAAGAGCAGTTAGGGCTAGACCATTGGAATTGATTGACTTGCCCAGGGTCACTCAGCTAGGAAATGTCTGAGGTCAGATTTGAACCCAGGACTTCCTATCTTCAGGCTTGGCTCTTCATCCACTGAGCC
Source organism: Gracilinanus agilis (assembly GCF_016433145.1). Lineage (NCBI taxonomy): Eukaryota > Metazoa > Chordata > Mammalia > Didelphimorphia > Didelphidae > Gracilinanus > Gracilinanus agilis. Next base: position 475,817,042 of record NC_058131.1, on the reverse strand, counting down.
ACCCAGCTGCCTCTCTTCTACATTATTTAAGGCCTATAATTTTAAAGCACTGGGTCTCAGAATTTGTTTTGTTCTTTTCAATTGCATTGTTGTAGTTACCGAATGTATTGTTTTTGTGGCTCTGACTTTGCCTCATATTCCTCATTTCTTATATTACTATAGTATTCTATTAACTTTCTATACCACAATTTGTTTAGTCATTCAACAATTCATGGGCAGCCACTTTGTTTCCATTTCTTTGTTACTATAATATGTTCATCTAGAAATATTTTGGTGTATATGGGTCCTTTTTGTCATTGACTCTTAGGGAGTGTATACAGTGTGTGTGTGTGTGTGTGTGTGTGTGTGTGTATTTGCTTAGGTGTATGTGATATATACATATATGTATATGTATTTGTATGTATCTATGTATATATTTCCCTAGTGATGAAATCTCTGGGTTGAAGAGTATGTTCATTTCATCACTTCCTTCACATAATTCCAAATTACTTTCCAAAATTGTTGGACCACTTTGCAGTTTCATCCCCACCTAAATTCATGGGCCAGCCTTTCCACAGCCTTTCCAAAAGTGATTATTTTCATCTTCTGCCATCTTTGCCATTTTGCTTGGTGTGAGGTGAAACTTAAGAGCTGTTTTGATTTTTGATTTGCATATCTCTTATTGTGAGAGACTTAAAGCAATCTTTCATATGGTTCTAAATAGCTTGCAATTCTTATTTTGAGAACCGTTGGCTCCTATCCTCTGATTCTTCATGTATTGAGAAATGGATTTTCCTATTAATTTTCAGTGCTGTTGCTTAGCATCACCCTCCCTTCTCCTTCCCTTTCTCTACCCTGCCAGCCCTATATCTCATGCCCTCAAGAGTGATGAAATGGGAAAGCTGATCAGTTTTATGGCTCCATTGGACTTTCACTCAGCTGATAATTAAAATACATTTTCTTCAAGAAGAGGGCAATATATCTCTTTCAACTTCTTTCTCCTTCAACTCTGATGATGAAGTCAGAGAGAATGAATGATATACAGTTATATCTTACTTGCTTCACCCTCTTCCCTCCTTCATCAGTCTAAGGCAGTATTCTGATTGCAGATTTTCTTTCTGGAGTATAGAATTGAGGGAATTGAGGGTCAGTGGCACAAATCATGATGGGTTTTCAAAGCTCTTGGCTCTCTTATAAAAGAAAGACTAGAGGTAGGAATGATTTGTTGTCTAGTGTTTTTTAGTCATGTTTGACTTTTCAATACCTCATTTAGGGTTTTCTTGGCAGACATACTGGAGTGGTTTGCCATTTCCTTCTCTAGTCCATTTTACAGATAAGGAAACTGAGACAAACAGGGTTAAGTGACTTGTCTAGGGTCATACAGCTAGAAATATCTGAGGCTAGATATGAACTCAAGAAGAGTCTTCCTGACTTTAGACCTAGCACTCTATGTACTGTTCCATTTAGCTGCCCAGAGCCAGAGATGCTGATTGTCAGTTCTTAAGATTGAGAATGCTGCCCCTTTGTCAATAATCCCTTTCTACTTTCTTAGCTGTTTCTTAGCACCCTCATTTCCTGCATGTTCCCTAGCACAGATTTTGTACTTTATTTAGGCTAACCTGCTTGAGCTTCATAATTAATAGGCACTTCATAAATATTGTACTTACTCTTTATTTTCCCTTTGGAGCAGTGTAGCAGAGTGACTAAAGGTAAACCTTGGAGTCAGGAAGATCTGAGTTCAGGTTCTACCTCTGATATAATGCATGACCATAGACAAACAACTTTATTCATTCATTCATACATTCATATTCTTCCTTCAATTCTCTAAAATTGTAAGTTACAAATTAATTGCTGGTCTACATTGATGGAAAGAGTTTCCAAACTAGTATTACTTTACATTGGTGAAATCATAGTTATGGAACATCTCTTCTCCACATTTACATTAGATAAAACATATGTCTCTCTCTCTATACATATATATATATATATATTTGTATGCAAATACACATATGCAGTTATCCCTTCCACATTGTGATTTTTCCCTATTATAGTTCTGATATATTGCAGGTTGGCATAAGAAAATAAATGGGAATTTTGGGGGGAGTTTTATTAAGCTGCATATGACACACAAAGGTCGGCAGACAATACAGAAAAAGTTTAGAAACTCAGAAATGCATACTTAACTCAATATTTACAATAAAGTATTGTAAGCACTTCATAAAAGAAAAAGAAAAGATTCAGACTTCTTTCCTAATAGAAAAGGAGGGCCAACATTTTTTAACACAAATTTTCTAGATCGTGGTAGCACTGTGCTCCTAACCCCTGTGATGTAGAAGGGCTAAATATATATGCATCTATGTATACATATTTTGCCCACATTTATTTTATTTACATCTCTGGGCCTTACAATTCATCCAAAATATTTATTTTATGCAGTGCAGTGCAGTGCAGTCCAACATGATTCCCATTATTAAGCACCTACTAGGTACCAGGCACTGTGCTAAGAGAAGTTGGTCATGACTAAAAAATGACTGAACAACAAAAGATGGAGGTAAGGTTGGAATGATTACCCTGTAAAGGCATAGGAGATGATTGGATCTTAGAATGAAAGAATGGGAATAATATGTAAAATTCTACATCTAGAGAAATGGAAGGCATTTTAGAGGCCAACTAATGCAATTTTCTCATTTTAAAGATAAGGATTAGGCACCAGAGAGGTTAAGTGATTGCCTGAGATCACACAGATAGTACATTTCAGAGCCAAGATTTAAACCCATGCCCTCTGACTCCAAAACTAGTCCTCATTCCTCATTTTAAAAAATTATTCTTTGCTAAAGTCATAGAATAGGTAGCTAGGTGGTACAGTAGATAGAATGCCAGACCTAGAGAGAGGAAGACTTGTCTTCCTGAGTTCAAATCTGACCTCAGACACTTACTAGCTATATGACTTTGACAAGTCACTTAACTCTGTTGCCTCAGTTTCCTCACATGTCAAATGAGCTAGAGAAGGAAATGGTAAATCACTCTAGTATTCTTGTCAAGAAAACCTCAAATGGGGTCATGAAGAATCAGAGATAATTAATGGACTAAATAACAACAATGCTCACTCTTATTTTCTTAGTTGGATTGTCAACTACTTGACAGCAGGAACAATAATTCTTTCAAAGGCCCCCCCATCCATACAGTGGTACAATGTTCCACACATATGAATTCAGGTACTTCATGAGATTTTCAAAGGCCTGAAATTCTTTTTTTTTTCATTCCTGTTTTGGCATGAGCACAGAACCTTTTGTTGATAGAATCTTACAGTCACTCTGTTCTTGCTATACTTACTGACAGCAAAAGTTATTTGTATACAGGACACTATGTAATTGCTATGGGAGGTAGAAAGTACAGTTAAGACATAGTTCCTTAGAGACTCATGTATGGTAAAATGGCAAAATAATTGTTTTTCTTAACTCTTTCCCATCCAAAAACCTAAGAAAAGAAATTATGCTCCAGATATTAAATAATTAAAGTTGAATCTATATGATAAGAAGTCAGAAACACTGCACAAAGGAAAAACAACAAAATGCTGTTAAATAACCTTGGAGAGCTGAAATTTCTATATCTGGCTCTCACTGTTTCTGCTTTTGGACAAATTGTGTCCCTGCTCATTTCTCCCACCACCCCACCCCAATATTGATTTCAGCCAGAAAACTTTACCTCATAAAGGGACAACAGTCTGTTAATGAGCTTTCACTAAGCTTATTATATTCCAGGCTCTATGGTGGAGATAACAGGGAAATAACTATATAGTTATTTCCATATTTCCATAATTTCATATATAATATATATGGGATTTTATTATATCATTTAAATACATATATGATATAACCAGAAAAGATGGATGTTAGTTGGAAAGGTAAGGAAAAGGAGTAGAGAAGAGAGAATAGGTAATCCAGAGCTATCTAATGGGGTAAAGGGCTTCTGTGACTGAGTGAAAGTAGACTGGCAACTTAGTTGGTACCAGAGTTTTTCCCACATGGTATATTCTGGCAGAGTTCTGGTCTGTGTTCCCATATATTCCTATGTGAGGAGGCCAAAGATATCTAGACCTTTGGTGTGAAATGGGGATGAACCAAGAATGACATGATGGAAATAACTGAATAACAACCAGATTATATAATTATATCAATAGATGCAGAAAAAAAAAAACACTTAACAATGTATTCATTTATCTAAAAGCCCAAAAGTATAGGAGGAATAGGAGGTCCATTTTTTAATATGATGTAAAGCACATACAGCTAAAATAAGAAGCTAATATTATTTTAGTAGAGAAATATTAGAAGCTTTCTCAATAAATATAGGAAGAAAGCAAGGGTGCCCCTTTCCCCTCTAGTGTTTTATGTAGTTCTAAAAATATTAGTTATAAAGATGAGAAATTAAAAACATAATTGTCAAGGAGGAAACAAAACTAGTCAAAGTTATAAACAACAGTATGATTTCTCTTACTTCCATTGGTATTAATTTCTCCTTTAATTTTTAGGATTTCCAAGTTAGTCTTTAAATGAGGATTTTTAATTTGTTCTTTTTCAAATTCATTTTCTCTATTTTATTGATGTAAGCATTTAGAGATATAAAATTTTCCATAAGTACTGCTTTGGCTGTGTCCCATAAATTTTGTTATGTTATCTCCTCATTATCTTTCTCATTAATAAAATTATTGGTTGTTTCTATAATTTTTTCTTTAACCTACCCTTTTTTAACATTAGATTACTTAGTCTCTAATTACTTTTTAATTTATCTTTTGTTCGAATCCCTTTGTGGTTGCCATTTTTTAATATTTAAAATTATTATCTTTTAAGTTCTTATTTTCTGAAAAGTTTATTAATAATCACTTGAATTAGAAAAGATAGATGAGCATAGATTTAAAGTCTCTTTCTTTCTCTGTCTGACCACATGTTGCTCATCCTGCAGGATTCTCCATCCATCCCCTCCTTGCTCCAGGAAGTAGTGAGCCAAAAAGACACAGGTGTGCTCCACCCAAACCCTTTTATCTATGTTCATGGATGTAGAGCTGGCATATAGAAAATGGGATGGACCAGGCCAGCAATCCGGGAGGGGAGTGAATGAAATTCTCTCTATACACTTTACATGGAACTTTATTGATTATCATTTTTATTGCATTATGATCTAAAAAGGATGCATTTATTATTTCAGCTTTTCTGCATTTGATTGTGAAGATTTTATGCCCTAATACATGATCAATTTTTGTGTGGGAGCCATGGACTGCTGAAAAGAAATTATATTCCTTTCTATTGCTGAGATGTATTCTAACTTTTCTAATATTTCATTCACTTCCTTCTTTCTTGTTTATTTTTTGGTTTAATTTATCTAAATCCGAAAGGGGGAAGTTGAGATCCCCAAATAGTATAATTTTACTGTCTATTTCTTTCTGAAGTTCATTTAATTTCTCCTTTATAAATTTAGAGGCTATATCATTTGTTGCATATATGTTTGGTACAGATATTATTTCATTGTTTATAGTACCTTATAGCAAGATATAATTTCCTTCCTTATCTCTTTTAATCAGATCTATTTTTGCTTTAGCTTTTTCTGAGATCATGATGGCTACTTCTGCTTTGATGCACAATAAATTCTGCTCCAGCCCCTTACCTTTATTCTGGGTATGTCACCCTGCCTCAAATGTGTTTTTTGTAAACAACATGTAGTAGGATTCTAATTTTTAATCCATTATGCTCTTTGCTTCCATTTTATGAGTGATTTCATCCCATTCACATTCACAGTTATGATTACCAACTGTGTATTCCCCTCCATCTAATTTTTTTCTTTTAATCCTGCTCTTTTTCTTTCACTTTATTCCTCCTCACCAGTATTTTGCTTTTTATCACCCCCCACCCCCTTCCCCACACCTTCCCTTGTCTTATTCCCCTTCTACTTCTTGAAAGGGTAAGATAGGATTCTATATCTCAGTAAGTATGATTGCTATTCCCTCTCTGAGCCAGTTACAATAAGAGTAAAGTTTAAGCATTACCTGTTACCACTTCATCTTCCTCTCTACTATAGTGGTTTTTCATGCCTCTTTAAGTTAGATAGTTGACCCTATTCCATCTCTCTCTTCCCTTTCCTCTCAGTGCAATCCTCTTTTTTCCCCCCTTGATTTTTTTTGCATATCATATCATCCTAATTAGCTTACTTTCCCAGCCTATGTCTAAGCATACTCCTTCTAACTCCTCTACTACTAATAAGAAATTTTAAGAATTACAAATATCCTCTTTCCATGTAGGAATACATATAGTTTGACCTTATTGAGTTAAATTTTCTCTTTCTTATTTACCTTTTTAGGCTTTTCTTTTCTTGTGCTTAGACTTCAGATTTTCTGTTTAGGTCTGGTCTTTTCCTGAGGAATGCTTGGAAATCTTCTATTTTATTGAATGACCATTTTTCCCCTGAAAGAAAATACTCAGTTTTTTTGGATAGGTGACTCTGGGCTATAAACTTAGATCTTTTGCCTTCTGGAATATCATATTCCTTGCTTTCCAATCCTTTAATGTGGAAGCTGTTAAGTCCTGTGTGATCCTGATTGCAGCTCCATGATATTTGAATTGTTTCTTTCTGGCTATTTATAGTATTTCCTCCTTGACTTGGAGGCTCTTTAATTTAGCTATTATATTCCTGGAAGTTATCATTTGAGGATTTCTTTCTGAAGGTGATCTGCAGATTCTTTCAATTTCTATTTTACTCTTTTGTTCAAGATTATTTAGGCAGTTTTATCTGATAATTTCTTGCATTATGATGTTGAAGCTTTTTTTTATCATGGCTTTCAGGTATTCCAATAATTCTTAAATTGTCTCTCCGTGGTCTATTTTCTAGGTCACTTGTTTTTTCAATGAGATACTTCTTGTTTTCATTCTTTTGATTTTGTTTTATAGTTTCTTGATGTCTCATGAATTCATTGGATTTTAGTTGCCCAATTATAATTTTTAAGGAATGATTTTCATCAGCTTTTGAGCCCCCTTTTTCATTTGGCCCATTTCTTCTTTCATTGCTTTTATTTCTCTTCTCCATTTTTCCTCTGCCTCTCTTTATTGATTTCTGAAATCCTTTTTGAGTTCTTCCAGAATGTGAGTCCAATTCATATTTTTCTTTTGGACTTTGCATGTGTTTGCTTTACTTTCACTGTTCCCTTCTGTGTCTGTTCCTTGCTCTTTTGTCACCATAAAAATTCTCTTATGTTTAGGGTTTTTTTAAAATGTTTGTTTGGGAAATTAGAACACCCCCTTACACTTCAGTCCTTTCTTGATGCTACCATTATCTTTCTGGGTTTCTGTAAGTTTTAGTTCTTCCAAGATGGCATGATGACCTTTGACCTGGGAGTTCTGAGAGCAACCTCCCCCTGCTGATTAAATTACCCCCTTAGACTGCTGATAGCTCACATTCTAGCCTCAGGCATTGGCGTAAGCTCACTAGCAAGGGTCAGCCAGATTTCCCCCAAGTCAGCACTGGGATTGCCTCTGCCAGAATTGGGGGGTATGGTGTAGCTGTGGGTCTACCAACTGTCCCAAACTGGGATCTATATCTTCACCACAAGCTTGGGCTGGGACTCCTGGCCTCACTCTGGGCCCACACAGATCAGGCTGCACAGCACAGACTGCCCTTGGCTGCAATACTAGATTTCACCACAGGTTTGCTTGGAACTTTTAGGGGTATGTGTTGTGTTGGACAGCTATCAGTCCAGGCAGGGTCTGAATATTGGCTTGGACCCAGATTCAGAACTTGGCACAGTAGATGTGTGTGTGTGTAGGTGCTTGCAGTTGGCTTGCTCCTTACTTCTTGCTGTAGCCAGTGCCCCAGATGTTCTCTGCCTACATTTTAAGGTTTTCTTTCCAGGAAAGTTGCTTTGCTCTGTCTCCTTATTGGGTCTTTCACTCCTGTATTTGTTTTGTGATGTTGTTTTAAGATTGGTTAGAGAGGATTCTCATGGTGGTTTTGAACTTCCCTGCTTCTTCTCTGCCATCTTGGCTCTGGAACCCCAAATTTTTTTTTAAATTATCAAACATGCCCATATTCTTTATCTTAGAGATCTCACAGGTAGGCATGTTCCCTTTGAAGGTAGGAGACAAAAAAATAAGGTCCCATATGTACCAATAGGGATCAAAGTTTAGTGCTCACTGATTGAGAACTAGCTAAATAAATTATAGTTAGGACATGACTAAAATGAAATACCATTTCCATACTGTAAGAAGTGAAGAATGTGAGGAATTCAGAAAGCATGGGAAGACTAAGATGAACTACTGAAATAAACAGAACCAAGAAAATGATATACAAAATGACTGTAGCACTAAAAATAGAATAATAAAATGAAAGCGAATCCTTTCAAAATATAATGAACCAGCTTTATCTCAGATAAAAATTGAGAAAATGTACTTCTTTCTGTTTGTTGCAGAAGGGGAAAGAAAAGAGAAATGTTCGAGCTGAATATTGCGTAACCTGTCAAACTCTGGATATGTTAGTTTTGTTGATCTTTTTAATTTCTCTTTTAAAAAAACAACCCAAAAAGCAAAAAAAAATTGTCCCAAGGGATGGTTTACTGAGTAGAGAAGGAGGAGGAATATTCTGAAATAAATGTGATAGAAGAAAAAGCAAAAATAAATAAATTTGAAAGACAATAATACAGTTCTTGTCCTCATGTAACTTAAAACTATAAAGGGATAAGACCAACACAGATAGCTATTATGCACAATGTTATATTATTAAAGCAATTATTTAAAGAAAAGCGTCTTGTGAGCTTTGAGAAGGAAGGGCATTATTGACTGGAAATCAAGGGAGGATTAGACTAGGAGGTATCACTTGAATTTGGCTTTAAAATATAAATAGGAATTCAATAAATGAAAATAAAAAATGAGGCCATTCCAGAAATAGGAAAAATCCAGAGAAAAGTCATGGAGATGTAAGAGTTTAGTGCATATTATGGAGCAGAGAAGTCCTATTTATCTGAAACATAAAAAATAGAAAGAAGCAATATGAAATTAAGCTAGATATTGGTTATCCATTATGGAAGAATGGATAGAATGTTAACCTCAGAGACAAGAAAACTTGGGTACAAGACCTCCTTCTGATACATATTGGTTGTATGACCTTGGATAACTGTCAGTGCTCTAGGCAGTTGTTTGTAACTATAAGTTACAGAGAAAATGCTGACTTCCATCGGTAGAAGGAAAGGAAAGGGAATAAGCATTTATATAACAGCTACTATCTGTTAGATATTGTGCTATATAATTTATAAGAATCTCATTTGAGCCTTAAAGCAGCTCTGGGAAGTAGCTGCTATTATTATCATCTCTATTTTACAGGTGGGGAAACTGAGACAAACAGAAGTGACTTCCACAGGGTAACACAGCTAGTAAATGTCTAAGATCAGATTTGAACTGAGGTCTTCCTGACTCCAGATTCAGTATTCTATCCACTGTACTTAGAAGTTCCCTGTATCAATAACATAACTATTTTAACCCCTACAAGTGAAAAAAAAACCAGAACTTTGTACTATTTCAGAACTAGGTTGAAACCCTAATTCTTTCCTTCTGTATACTCCCAATCCAGGAGTAAAAAAGAGATGGTGACAGGAAGAAAATGGATGACCTTCAGTCTTCATTCTGAGTAGTTAGCTGACACAGTGGATAAGAGTACTGGATCTGGAGTCAGGAAGACTTCAGTTTAAATCTGGTGTCAGACACTGAGTTAGCTATATGTTGGACAAGTTTTTTGCCTCAGTTTCTTCATCTGTGTAATGAGCTGGAAAAGGAAATAACAAACCACTCCAGTATCTGCCAAGAAAACCCCAAATGAAGTCAAGGAGAGTCAGACATAATTGAAATAGTGGAATAACAAGAAGCCATTTTACATATGAAGAAACTTGAGTACAGAGAGAGAGAGAGAGGAAGTGACTTGCTCAAGGTCAAATAGAAAACCAGGTTTCATAACATTCAAATCTGTATTTTTTTCTCATGATACTATGGAAAAATCAACCCTTTGCTGAATGATATATTTACTGAAATACTGGAACGAATGTAGGTTGACTGGGTGACTGAATGATTGAATGAAATGAAAAAATATTTATAAAGGGCTTACCATTTACCAGTTATTTTGCTAAGTGCTAAAGATACAAATACAAAAGCAAAGACCATTTCTACTCTTAAAGAGCTTATTTTTTAGCAGGAGGAGATAATACATATTGGGGAATAACACAGTATTAAATAATGTGGAAGGTGCACTTTAAAAATATTTTTCCAATTATATGTAAAAATAATTTTTAACATTTGTTTTTAAAGTTTTTATATTCCAAATTCTCTTTCTTCCTACCTTCCCTCCACCTTGAGAAGTCAAGCAAATTGATTTAGATAATACATGTGCAGTCATGAAAAATATATTTCCATATTAGCTATGCTGCAAAAGAATATACAAACCAAACCCCCCTCCCCAAGAAAAATACAGTAAAAAATGTATTCTTTGATATGATTCATACTCTACCCATTCTTTCTATGGAGGTAGATAGCATTTCCCATCAAATATGAGAATCCACTTTGGAAAGTTACTGGGATAGTATGGCCAAAGAGAATATGTGATCAACACATATCTTCCTGAAATAATGGCAGAGTTGGCTTGTTCATGGTTCCAGAACTAGAGGGGAGCAGGAAGGGTACCAGTGGCTCAGGGGTGAGGTCTATTGAAAAGGCTTTTGGGAAGGTGGAAGGGAAGTAGGCTGGTTGTAAGTCTACTTGAAATGGTGAGCCACATGAATGAATCGGTCAACAAGTATTTGAATACAATTTGAATACAATATTGAATACAAATACAGACAAAAAGAAAGCTCTCAAGGAGCTTTACATGCTCATTACAAGATAATTGGGAAAAGATAATATAAACTAAAAAATGTTCAAGGGGTTAATGAAACCACCTGGCCCACAGGCATGGTAAGGAAGTCCAGAGTTCAGCCTGGTGTGAAAGAAGACATGGTTGACCTGGGTACCTTCTCTAAAAGGGGGTTCTAGAAGGAACCATCCAATTAAAGGGAGAAGTCACAGGGGGAAGAGAGGACTTCCAGCATGGTAATTATGGGGTTGGAGTAAACTTCCAGCACTAAGAGATTTCTGGGGCATGTTAGAGAAATCTTGGTGAGAAATTAAGGCAAGCCATTGAGGCTTCAGGGTACAAGTTCAGGAGATAAAAGAGTTAAAATCTCCAAGGTGTGTTTATCATCTCTGGCTGATGGCCAGGCCATTGTAAGAAAAACATACCACTTAGGGAAAGGGTATATGACCACTTGTTACATATATGAAGACTACAGCCACTTCAAAAGCAACAAATGCTTGTTCCTGGTTCATTGAAGCCAACATTTCATTCTTCATCCATCCATCTCCATCCTCCTCCTACCTCCTTTTTTTTTAGAGCTTCACTGATTCCTTTTAGATTACAGTTATTTCTAGACTTGCTTCCCTCCCCCAGATTTCCACCAGTCTTGTAATAAAAAAAAGTACTTATACAAATCCAACCAAAAACATATGTCAGCTTAAGTAATATTCTTCACCCCTAGTACATCCCCCGCCCCTTGTCCCTGAGCCTCTTCATGGATAGGAAGGAGACACATTTCTTTGTCTCTCCATCCAAGCCAAGGTTGACCTTTATAAGTCACATAGCATTTGTCACTAAATATTATAATGTGATGGTGTGGGACGAGTAATGGGGCAAACAGGAGACCTGAATGGAGAGATCTCACTGTTGTAACCCTCAAGCACCATGGCTCTCTGATCTCCATTGTGGAAAGTAGCCATGGAAACCATGAATGCCTTCATCTGAACCTGTCTGTTCTGCAATCTGGGCTGCTTATTTCCCTGGACAGGTCCTGTTGATTTCATCCAAGAAAGGAGAATAACCACATTAAGCCATCTTAAAAATGATCAGGAAGAAGAATCAATGCAAACCAATTTTAGATCCTTTCTAAATATGAAATGCTGTGCAAGCAAATCTTGGTCATGATAGTGGGAGTAAATGTTGGTGAGGATGATCCAAAAATAATTTCTCTTTGGCACTGACATAGTTATTTTCTTCTTTGCAGCAGATTTAACCTCCTAATTATGTTTTGATTAGTTTAATAGTAAAATTAGCTCATCCTTCTCTTACAAATACCAGATGAATGACAAGGAAAAGTAGCTCTGTACCATGTTGTAGGTGGCAGAAGAAAATCAACAGGGATTTAAAATCAGCCACAGCCAGTCTTACCATAGATAATTCATTGTATCTTATTATTGATCATGCCATGAACAATTGGACATCCATTATCTTCATAGAATCCTATAATGTTAGAGCAAGGTGGAGGACCTTATCCAGAGCTTCCTAATAACCTTCTTTGTGCCATGGACCCTTTGGCAGCCTTTTGAAGACTATAGGCCCCTTCTCAGAAAAAATGTTTTTAAATGCATAACACAAAGGATTACAAAAGAAGCCAATTGTATTGAAATGTAGCTATCAATTTTTTTTAAGTTCATGAAGGGCAGCTATGTAGCATAGTGGATGGAGTGTTAGGCTTGAAATGAGAAGATCCTGGGTTCAAATATGGCCTGAGACACTTCCTAGCTGTGAGATCTTGGGCAAGTCATTTAACTCTGTTTGCCTAGACCTTGCCATTCTGTCTCAGAATTGTTATCAGGAAAGAAAGTAAGAGTATTTTTTAAAAAAAGGTCATGGACCTAATCCAACTGCTTTATTCTGAGAATGAGAAAATTAAAGGTTAGGGAGATTTATTGATTTGCCTAAGGTCAAATAGCTAGTAAGTGGTTGAGACTTTAATCCAAGTTTCTCTTCTTATTACAGTATTTTTTTCTACTATATTAGGCTTCTTCTCTGAGATTAGGCTGTAGTAGGAATCACTCACCCCAACCCATCCCCTTTTAAAACATTATTTATTTATTTATTTATTTTAAACCATTATCAATCCTAAGACAGTAGAGCACCAAGGACTAGGCTATCAAATTTAAATGACTTGCCCAGGATCATAGTTAGGAAACATTAGATTTGAACCTAGGATCACCTGTCTCTAGGCCTGGTTTTCTATCCACTGAGTCACCTAGCTGCCTCCATTAATTTTCTTTTTCTTTCTTTCTTTTTGAAGAACGAAGCTTTTTCTTTTTTTAAGCCCTTACCTTCTGTCTTGGAATCTAAAGTATTCTATTCTAAGACAGCAGAATAGTAAGAGCTATGCAGTTGGGTTTAAATGATTTACTCAAGGATACATTGCTAGGAAGTGTCTGAGGCTAGATTTGAACCCAGCACCTCCTTTCTCCAGCCCTGATTCTCTATCCACTGTGCCACCTAGCTGCCGCCAGAGATGCATATTTTTAAAAAATTCAGTTTTATTTTATTTTCAGCTCTGAATTTTCTTTTTCCCACTTCTTGAGAAAGCAAGAAAAACAAAACCCATTACAAATATGCATAATAAAGTAAGATAACTTTTTGCATTAGCCATGTCCAAAAACAATAATGTTCAGTCAGCATTCTTAGTCTGTCAGTTCTCTATCTGAAGGTACATAGCATGTTTCATCAGGAGTTTTCTGGAACTGATTTGTTTCATTGGTGACACATATTTTTGAACATGATCAATGTGGGCATCCATATTTTCTCTCTTTTCTTCAGTATTTAGGGGAAGAGGGATTAAGAGAAAATATATACTTATAATTAAAAAAGGAACTCCTTAAGTTGCAATCAAATCTAGAATTATGGATTTGGGGAGCCCCCACATACAAACAAAGAAAGCCACTGGAAATGAAATTTCAGGATGCCCAGGTAATGTTTCTCTTGAGACTAAAGGCATACTCTAAGAAGCTCCAGAATAAACCAGAATAGTATGTATTCAAGAGATTGTGTCTTCCCTCCCACCCAAGGGGCAGCTAGGTCACTCAGTGGATAGAGCCCTGCATAGAGAGAGGTGGTCCTGGGTTCAAATTTGTCTTCAGATCCTTCCTAACTATGCGAACCTAGGTAAGTCATTTAACCACAATTGCCTAGCCTTTAACTCTCTTCTGCCTTGGAACCAATCCTTAGAATTGATTCTAAAATAGAAGGTAAAGTTTTGGGGAAAAATGCTGGATGATGGCACATATATGTACTTATTGTCTAGGATGCTACTAGTGTAAAACTTTACAGTATAGTGAGAGGGATGTGTAGAGAAATCATTGGTCATCCTGCATTACCTGAGGCTGGGAATGAGTATGTTGATTGCACTGCATTCAAGCTCTGGTTAACTCATTCTAAAATGTGCAAAAGTCACAGAATGCTGCTTAGGTGCAGAGAGTTGCTTGGGTGTGGGAGGAAGTAGAAGTAAAAAAAGTAGAAAGAAAGTAAAAAAAATAATAATAAATAAAAAAACAAAACAAAACCTGGACACACCTTCATTGGCACTCATGGACTGAAAAACTTGTCCCTCTAGACTAGGTTGTATATTCCCAGTGCGGTGGAGTCTGTGGCTGAAGAAATACTTGCTCACCATAAACTAACAGAAGTAGTATAGCCAATGGGAACATTTACTCTCCTTGAGTTCTTGCTCAGTTAATTGATAATAAGCAAGGTGGTGCTGGATAAATAAGGAGGGAAGACAATAAGGGTCTCATCCCCAGTCTAAATGATAAGCCCTTAGAGACTCAGCCTGAGAGTCAACCCTAGAGCTAGGAGTTATTCTACATCAGCTCAACTGATAATATAAATGTCAACATTTTAGTTGGATTTAAGAGACCCTGAGAGCAATCAGAGACAATCTCCATTTGCATTCCACCTCAGTCCTAGCGCTTAGGTGCTGGAGACCTGAGAAAAGACCCAGACTCTAAAGTTTTAATCTCTGGGTCAAAAAAGGGGTATAAGTTTTTTTAAGTGATTTTTTTTTGCATAATTCCAAATTGCTTTACAGAATAACTGGACCAATTCATAGATCTACCACCAATGCATTATTATGTCAGACTTTCTACAAGCTCTTCAATATGGACTCTTTTTACCACCTGGGTGTGAGGTGAAACTGTCGAGTTATTTTTATTTGCCATTCTGCTATTATTAGCAATTTGGAGCATATTGGGTTGCTAATAATTTGCAATTCTTATTTTGAGAATTATTGGTTTATATCCTTTGTTTAGCTATAGGGGAATGGCTTTTTAGTCTTATATATTTTGTTAGTTTATACATATATACTTGTACATGTACACATTATATATATATATATATAAACACATACATATACATATATTTCTTTATTGTTATGTATAACTTGGGTATTAGATTTTACAAAAATATTTTATATAATAGCCCTTTGTCAGTTGAATGTCGTCCTACTTGGCTTAGTTGCATTGCTTTCATTCATGCAAAAACTTTTCAATTATATGTGAAATCTGCCTTTTACTGTAGAGAGAAAAGCTAGATGGCAAGCCACTTGCTTCTCACTCCAGGGAACGGGGCAGAAAGGATCCTTCCAGACTGTGCCATCTCTTTCCCCTGGACTGGTTGGAGGTGGAATTTTTTCCTTCTTACAACTGACTTCTCTTTCCTACTTGCTTGAAGAGAGGGGTTGAAGTTTTTGCCCAAAAGACCCAAGACTCTTCTTCTCTGCCCTTGACCCCTTGGGTTTGGGGGTTTAGCCATGCCCATAATAAAGCAATAGATTCAATAGACTGGACGCAAAAGAAGTCCAGTTCTAATAATATACTAATACTAATAAAATCGAATAACAACTTCTCATGTCCCCAGGCGGCTCCTAGCCTGCAATTTTCTTTGCCACTTCAATTCTGTGAAGCCAAATAACTCGAGGCTACTTCATTTGCATTAACTGGACTTTATCTAAGTACAAACAGAAAATTCACATTTCTGGGTCAACCACAGGTGTTATATATGAAAAGAAACAAAATCAGAATAAAAAAACATTTGAGAACCCAATGAAGAAGCCAGTTGTAAGCAGAAGTCTGATAGTGAACTAGCCTATGAAGGAGGAGGGGAATTGTAGATGAAAGGCTTCCTCAGAGTCCTCACCGAGGGACAAGCACTTCTAACTTTTATAGTCATTGTTCCTTGTCCTAAAGCAGTAAGGGAAGACAGACTGCCTTCAGCCTTATTAATACAGTCTTAATTGCTATAGCAATCTCTTGACTTTCCTGCCACTGTGCCAATCTCCAATTGTGTCCCTATTTCTTTCATTTGTGTATTCTCTCTCCCAATCTGTTCAAGCTTCCCCAGGGTTGTATAATCCTTTCCAGTCTAGTCCAGATTGCCTTCTATCTTTTCTGGGCCAGGATGAGATGGCTCTTAAAAACACAGGATTTCAAATCCCAGGGGTCCATGATGCCAGCCCTTGGAGACTTGTTCTGTCTTTAGATCTGCACCCCTCCCTCCCAAGGGCACTTCACATGTAATTAAATTTATCTGTTTCATCTTTTATAATCACCTCTTTCCCTTGTTTGTTTTAACAAGTCCTCCTTCTGCCATAATTGTAAAATGCACCTGATCCTGGTTTTCTTCTAATTTTTTAATGGTTTGACAAAAACAAGAAGGAAAGCAGTTTATCAGAAATTAGATTTAGACCAAAATTTATTCTACATATACCTATCTAAATTTAAGGCAGATACCTGACCTCTCAATGACTTTACTATAGTCCATAAGGATTCTTATCTTTTTTAGTGTATTATGGACTTTTTTGGCAGTCTGGTAAAGCCTATGGATCAACTCACAGAATAATTTTAATGCATTAAATAAAATACATAGTGTTAATAAAATAAGTAGATTAAAAACAATGATTAAAATATTTTTTTAAAATTCATAGATTAAACATTATATATAGCTACAAATTTAATATTTGAAGAATAACTTGTGAATGTTCATCTCCAGGGAATGAACTGAAAAATGGAAACCCAAAAGACATAATCTCTATCTATATATCTGTTTGCCAGATGATGCCTTCTTTGGTTTCAGGAGTGGAAGAAGGGTCTGAGATACCTAGAAATCAATTCTATTCATAATTTTTTTTAATTCCCATATTAAAGGGTAAGAAACTCTGTGGTTTTTTTTATTCACTCAGACACATCTAACTCTTTGAAACCCAGGGACCAGGCCCTTCAGACCTCCATCATTTCCTGAAGTCTATCCAAGCTCATGTTTTTTGCTTCTACAACACTATCCATTTCAAATCCCACTGTCCCCTTATTTTGCCTTCAATCTTTCTCAGTATCAGGTTCTTTTCCAGTGAGTCTGGCCTTCTCATTATATGGCCATATTATTTAAGTTTCAGCTTTGGCACTTGTCCTTTCAATGAATTTCCTTTCAATCATGTCTTTAATTATCGACTGATCTGATCTCCAGCACCACAATTTGAGTTTGAAAATTGCCTTTGAATTTCATGACTGTTTTACCTTATCTGTTATTGTGAGAACTCTGCAACCAAGACTGCTGTGGATGGTTTTAATAATGAGATTATTGTCTAATTTTGCAATCTCAAGAGCCAAAGTTTTGAAGTGGGGATCATCTGGTAAAGTTGCTGTGGGAGCATCCTATCCATCAGTTCTGTAGAAAATGTGAACCCTGGGACATCTTCTTGGGAGACATCACTGCCACCACCACCACCACCTCTAGCACCACTACCACTACTATCACTATTACTATCACTACTACTACTATTACTACTACTACTACTACTACTACTACTACTATCACTACTACTAGTACCTCTACTACCACTGCATAGAGCTGAATATTTACACTTGGAACAC
The DNA here is from genome assembly GCF_016433145.1 of Gracilinanus agilis. Classification (NCBI taxonomy): domain Eukaryota; kingdom Metazoa; phylum Chordata; class Mammalia; order Didelphimorphia; family Didelphidae; genus Gracilinanus; species Gracilinanus agilis. The sequence continues at coordinate 475,799,271 of NC_058131.1, read as the reverse complement.
AGACAGTAGTCACTAGACTGTTGAAATATAAACACTGCATACTTGATGCCAGTCCTTGCACAATTGCCTCTACTATCCACAATGGTTGGAATTTTCAATCCTGGTGCAGTTAGGTGGCTCAGTGGATAGAGAGCCAGATCTGGGTACAAGAGGTCCTGGGTTTAAATATAGCCTCAGACATTTCCTAGCTGTGTGACCCTAAGTCACTTAATCCCAATTGCCTAACCCTTATTGTTTTCCTGCCTTGAATTGATAATTAGTATTGATTGTAAGAAAGAAAGGGTTATTAAAAAGAGGAAGAGGAGACAACATTTTCATTCTTGTTCCTTTAAACCACTATTGGATGGTTTTACCTCACATCTAAGCACCTGGCTAAAACTTTTATTTTTTTGGACAATCATTCATTAAAAAAAAGTTAAAATTTCTTTTTTTTACAATATTTTGTACCATTTACCAATATACTTCATCTATTTATTTAACTGTTGGTTCTGCTTAACTTTTTTGCTTTACTGGGTCTGACCTTAGCTTGCCAATTATTTCTCATCCTTCTAGAGGCACCTCTTTGGGTTCTACTCCCTAATCTTCTTCTATATTCCTTAATCCTCTTTAATCCTTTTATATTATCCCTAATAAAAATTTTGCTTCTTTGAAATAGAATGAAATAGAATCTGTGCCAGTATCTGGGTTTAGAAATTGTTTTACTTCAAATTTTCTTCAATTAAAAATTTGGTCAAATTTCTCTTCCTTAAATTCATCCTCTGACCCACTTCACTAATCCACAGCCCTCCAGGTCACCTATATAATTTTCTTCACCTTCTGATTCAGTTAAAATCTTTCTTCTGCTTCTTTTCCCCACAACTTTCCATCCATGGAAGCTGGAAATTAAGAATTAGAATTTATATTCCTATATGAAAGATAGCTAAGTGAGACAGTGAGAAAATGTTAGATCTGGAATTTTGCCTCTTTTTGTATTGTTGGAACTTAATACACAGCCTGACATATGGTAGGTGCTTAATAAATGTTGATTGATTGATTGAAATTAGGATGAGCTTGAGTTTAAATTTAGCCTCAACCTCCTGGACAAGTCTCTTAACCTACTGAGTCTAGAAGTTAATACTGAAGGGAAACATTCTGCTGTCACCATTGCAGGTTAATATTTTGAATAGGAGATACAAAGTTTATGTCTCCCTAATGGCAAATTGCTAAAAGAAATTGTGACACATGAATGTAATAGAAGATTACAGCACTGTGAGAAAGGACAAATATGGAGAATTCAGAGAAGCTTGGAAAAACACATGAACTGGAACGAATATACCCAATATCATAACAGTGTAAATGAGAAGAACAATAAAATAAGATTGAACACTTTCTAATTATAGCAGCCACACTTAGGCCTAGAGACAAATTGAGAAAATGAGCCTCCCTTATTTCCTTTAAGTGATGGTGGATTATCAGTATGGAATATTACACATGGTATTAGACAGGACTGATGTATTGATCTGTTTTGCTGAACTGCTTCTCTCCCTCCCCTTTTTAAAAATCCTTGTTTTGAAGGATGACTTGTTGGATAGAAGACAGAGAGGGGATATATTCAGAAATGAATGTGATGTAAAAAACAAAAGGCATCAGTAAAAAATCGAAAAAGAAATGACCTAGAAAAAAATAAAATAAAAAGCAAGCCCAAGTTTATTAAAAGCCTAGATAAAAAAAATCACCTTCAAAGCAAAGAAACAATTATTTTTTGATAACAATAAAATGATAAAAGAGGAGGTTTTCTTGGGCCTTTAGTTCTGTACCTCTTGGTCAGTGGCTAATGGAATCTTCAAAGAAGCCATTTATCTACCTGGGGCATGACTACTGGAAGGAAGAACTTTTTAATGATGAAGAAAGCATGACCACCACTGTGACCCACTATTGAGAGGCTGACATGAAAGATGTCATATGCTGGTCAGACTTTGATGATTCTGAAAAGATAAGCACAATATTTTAGGAATTGACTATGACATATACATATACAGTTACAAAATTATTTCTACCTGAGAGAGTCACACCTTTAAGCAGACCTTTCTCTGCAATATGAATCTCTCACTTTACATCACTTTCCAGACTTTTCCAGACATTTCCCCCACCCAGCTTTTTCCTAGAACCTTTATGTTTTGTCTTCCCCCTATTCTAATGTAAGCTTCTTGAGGACAAAAACTGTCTTGATGGACCTGTCTTTTTTTCTCCTCTACTTTCTTTCCCCCTCTCCCCTCTCCTTTTTCTTTTTCCCCACTTCCCCACCTCTTTTAGTATAGGAGTTTCTGGTATGAAAGCTCCCTCCATTGACACAGATCAGCAAATCATCTATGACTAGATAGTTTCTTGGGGATATTGAGAATTTAGGGCAGCCAGGTGGCACAGTAGATAGAGTCCTAGGTCTTAGAGTCATGAAGATTCATCTTCATGAGTTCATATCTGATCCCAGACAATTACTAGCTGTGCAGCCCTAAGCAAGTCACTTCACCCTGTTTGCCTCAGTTTTCTCATCTGTAAATTGAGCTGGAGAAGGAAATGGCAAATTAGTCTAGTATCTTTGCTAGGAAAACCCTAATGGAGTCACAGAAGAGTCATACGTGACCAAAATAACTGAACAAAACTGAGAGCTTAAGTGACCTACTTGTAGTAACTCTATTAGTATGTACCAGAGGACAAACTTAAACTCAGGTTTTCCTGACTCTGGGCCATGTGGTCTCTCATCACATTGTTGGCATACTTTTTAAAATTTATTTTTTATTTAAGTCTTCTATTTTTTCCCAACATTATAATAATTTTCCTATATCTGACCCCACAATGAGCCCTAGTTGTAAGACTCTATACTATCAGAATGCTAAGTCCCATCCATAGTTCAGCGATGCCACCAATGAAATCACAAGAAGCCTAGTTTAAAAAAAAAAGAATGTGGTATGGGGTACAGACTGTAACTGAAGTGGGGCCTATAAAGAATTAAATTAAGGGTTTGACTAAATATGTGAGAATTCTAAATAATATTGTGGTCACTGATTTAAAAATATTATAGCTCAAGCCAAAATGACTTTTTTTTACAAAGAGGTGGAAAGAGTGAAAGTAGAAAGATATAAAAAGAGGGTAGAGAAGATGTCTAGCCTATCATACCAAATATTGCTCCAGTGCTCAGCCCAGCAGAGTTTGTTAACCCTTGACCTGGAGGACCCCATGTTCTACCCACATGGCCTCCTCAAAGAGGAGAAGGCCTCTCCAGAAGCTAGGAAAGGAAGTCCAACTGCTCACTCACCCAAGAACCAGTCCAAAAACCAAGGTCCCAAGTCAAAGCTGAGGTCCAAGTCCAAAGTTGTAGCTCCACTCCAAGTTGCAGTTCTAGTCCAAGATCCTCCAAGCTCCAGATTCTGGCCAAAGACAACTCCAGCTGAAGAAGTTCAGGACTTTTTATAGTCACTTCTTGTCCCTTCCCCTCTTCACAGGGGCCAATCACAGTTTCTAAATTGCCTAGCACTGCCCAGTGGGGCAGTGTTTGTGGGATCCACTTCTCAGCCTCTGAAAGTGTCAACTCTTATCAAAGGATTCAAAAGTTTCCAATTGATTGGGTTAGCAGGATGGAGCTCTCCAAGTAAGTGACTTGTGAATTCTCTTACTTGATGGCTAACAAAGTGTTAAATAGGGGTTAAGTATGGGTTAAGTATGGGTTATATAAATTGATTAAAAATAGACAAAGAGAATAAAGAATTTCCTTTCACAGGCCATAGGATTTATTTATTTTATTTTATATAGATTTTATTTTATATTCCATCTTAGAATTAATACTGTATTTTAGTTCCAACATAAGAGTGGTAAGAGCCAGGAGATAAGGGTTAAGAAACTTGCCAAGGATCATAGATCTAGGAAGTGTCTGAGGTCAGATTTGAACCCAGAAACTCCCATCTCTAGTCTGACTCTGTATCTACTGATCCACCTTTTTGCCCCTGGTCATAGGATTTAAAGTTAGATGAGACTTTGGAGACCAGCTAGTTCAACTTTCTTATTTTATGGATGAGAAAACTGAAGCCTGGGAAAATGAAGATTAGATTTTGAGGAAGAGGAGGAGAATGAGGTAGATTCCATTTTGGCCCCAAAAAAAGGTAACTTGCCCAGATCTAGATGATAGAGCACAGCAGGGAGGTAGGCAGCACTGTAAGGGGAACCAGGCTGATTTGGAATCTTTTTTTTTCCTGAGAAAAAGCAAGTTCCTTCCCCTCCCTCCACTGTTCTCTTTGCCTCTCTTCAGTCATGACCAATAGCATTTCCTTTCCTGCCAGAAGCAGATGAAAAGGGAGAAAGATAGAGATGTGAAGTTGCTGCCTGTGCTTCATAAGAAGAATGTTGGGTTGACTGAGTCCAGAGAAAAAAAGGTTGCGAGGCTGGGCAGATATTCTGAGAGGTTTTAAAATGGCTTTAGCATCATTGGATGGATTCCAAAGAGGAGGGAGACGTAAGCAGGAGGCCTTCATCCTCCAGGGGAGTGAACTGTTCATTGTGGAGGAGCCACCAAAGGTCCAGGGAGAGGCTAATGGAGACTAATGTTCTTGTGCTCCTTTTTACTGGTGGTGTTTTCATCTTCTGCTGAGGTATCATTGTGGCATCTCTGGGGCACAGCTGGGAAGCTCTTTAATAGGCATTTGGCAGATCGTCTCTCTCATCCTGTGTTGGCAGTTGAAAAGGGGAGGGAGGAAGAGATGAATTTGAAGAATGGCTCTTTAACAAGGACAAGGGGTACTCAGAGGATGCTGGCCATAAGATTTCAGAGACAAATAAATGCTCAGGACCTTTGGTTTCTGTTTCCTACTGGGACCAACTATGTGTGGCTAAGAGTAGAGTTTGAGCTCTAGCTGCGCCATTTGGGAATAATTCAGGCAAGAGAGCAAAGGATAGAAAATGCCAAACTTTATTTTAAAGTTCAGGTATATTTTAGGAAGACTAGAGAGAGATGGAGATGAACTTATGGGGCAGAAGGTGATGTTTTTTCTTGCTTTAATCCTGAAAACACTAGTTGTCCAAGAGGTTTTATTCACTTCTCAGGGTAGAGCTGGAAGAGGATAATGGCCTTAGGGATTGAATAGAAAATCATATGATCAACAATAAGATTGAGTATTTGTTCTCACAAACCTCTCTGTGGTAGGCCTCGGCTAGGTTCTGCTATGACTACCAGGTCTCAGTTGTACGTACAAAATCAAAATTAGGAAGTACCCGGAGGGTGGGAGCAAGGTGAAATTTAAAGAGGAAAATAAGGCTATGAAAATAAAATGGGGAAAGTTCATAAGACACATGGCACCATGCTCACTAGGCTAGGCAATAGGAGTTAAGTGACTTGTCCAAGGTCACACATCTAAGAGTATCTAAGGCCAGACTTGAACCCAGAACCTCCCATATCTAGGCCTGGCTCTCATTCCACTGAGCCTCCTAGCTCTCTTCAAAGCCATTTTAACCAGGCATAACCTGATTTCTCTATCTAGATCATTTATGTCATTTTCCCATCATCTTGAAGGAATCAGGAAGGGACTGTAAAATGTTAGTCTACTATGATATACAAAAAAAATCAAAGATGGAAAATGCTAAAGATGAAATACCAATGTAATGGAGCCTGTATTTCTAAGTTAAATCTTTCTTCAAAATGAGCTTTACATGTTAGAGTACCATATCATAGGCTATATTCCTTTAGTTCATATTTTATCTTTTCCCACATGTACCACTGACATGACAAAGTTACAATGACATTTAAATGTGTTTTTCATATCATATTTGATATTGCCTCATTTTTCCTGCTCTCTTCCAAACTCCCAAGTGCAATTACTGAAGATTTATATTACCCAAAGTCAGAATTTGAGCTGTGTAATGTTTAATGCTGGATTTTTTTTCTATTTTGTAACAAACTAGTATAAAGTTGCTTTCTTTTCTATGTAGTGGGAAAACTTACTATCTTGGCTTGATTTTGAAGGAACAATAAAGATCTTTTATTAGAAGTTATTAGCAGTGAAAATAGGTCAGAAATCTGAACTCTTTATTCAGAATCAAAGAAAACAAAAAAAATTGAATTAAAAAAAGGGAAAAGGGAGTCCATCCAAAGAGATAGAGGCTCTGAAAGAGAGAATAAATATCTAGAAACCAAAAACACTGAAATGAAGGTAAATTTGGATGAAGAGAACTAAAAAGTACCAACTTTAAAAGAACACATGAATTCTTTAAGTCAAAGTGACTTTCCTTGATGATAGACTGTGCAGAAATAATTTAACATTTACAGGTCTCTAAGGATGAGATAAATTTTTTAAAAACATGAATATCTTGTTTTAAGAAAATTGCCCAGAATTGTTGAATACAGGCAATAATATTTGGTGGCTTGAATCCGCAGAAATGAATAATATATGGAGGAAAGCACAAGCCTAAAAACCATCATTACCTTTAAGTTTGAAGTTTATTCAGCCCAAAAAAGAGAGAGATAGAAAGGGTAAGAAAACCAACCCCAACACTTTGCTGCAGATAAAAAGCACATCTAAAAATAAACCACTCGTGGAATGAAAATAAGAGGCTGTAATGAAATTAACTATGCCAGGATTAAACAGAAATAGGGAGTACATAGGCCATAGTAGTTCTATCATTGTCACTCTCCAGGCTTATGATTTCTGTTTGTGACTGATCACAAAGTTCATGTTTTGTGGTTAATGGCTGCAGCATGCCACCATTACATTTTGGTCTACACAGTTAGCATGATGCTATTGATGCACCTGAGGAGCATGCTGTTATCCCATAATCATATACTTTCTACAGAATTAAAAAACAAACAAACAACCTCTTACCTTCTTTTTTAGAATCAATACTGTGAAGATGGAATTAACTCTCCCCTACCCATTTTTAGATTTAATCACCAGAAGCTATACACCCCACTTATCTTTGAGTATGGGGAGGTCTGTGACCCATGTGTGATAGTGAGTAACGAATCAGAAACCCACTGACTGCCCTCTGGGCAGTCCTCAGCAAAGCTATAGCTGCAATTGGTCCACGTAAAGTGGAAGGAAGGCAAAGTAGAAGGAAGTGACAAAAGGAATGGTCTTTAAAAGTGACAAGAACTTCCTGTGACCAGCTCTTTCACCTTTAAACTTGAACTTTGAGGAGTTCCAGCCGGGGACTTCGGACTGCTCTTTGATTTTTCCCTTAGAACTACCATCTGGGTAAGTGAAAAAGGCTGATTCCCTTTTCCTGGTTTTTCTGAGAGGCCCCTCATCTCAGAGGAGGCCTAGTAACTAAAATCCTTGTTTAATTTACCTCTGGGCCCCCTTTTCTGAGGCCTCTGAAGCCCTGCCTGGTTCGAACTGGGCCGGAGTAATCATTCTCTCTTTCTCTCTCTCTCTCTCTCTCTCTCTCTCTCTCTCTCTCTCTCTCTCTAGTTTTTCTTACTTTCACTCTTTCTCCTTTTATAAATAAACTACCATAAAAAGTCATTCTGATGATTAATAATTTCAGTGACGGCATTTCTCATAAATTTAGTCCAACCTTTAATTTTTACCTCCTTACAATACTATATATTGGTTCTATGGCAGAAGAGCAGCTAGGACTAGGCAATGGAGTTTAAGTGACTTGCCCAGAGTCACACAATAATCATATAGTTTGAATTGTTTTTCTAGTGGAAGTAATTGATTTACACTATTCATACGTCAGTCAGCTAGGGCACACAGTGATTAGAGTGCCAGACCTGGCATTAGAAGACTCATCTTCTTGAGTTCAAATCTGACCTCAGATGCTTCCTAGCTTTGTGACCCTGGATAAGTCACTTAACCTCCATTGGCTAGCCCTTACTGCTCTTCTGTCTTGGAACCAATACACGGTATTGATCCTAAAATGGAAAGTAAGTGTTTTTTTAAAAAAAAAAGAAAGTAGCAAATGAGATCACAAAGAGTCAGACACAATTGAAACAACTGAACAACAGCAACAAATTCATACACTAATGCCTACTCCTTGATTCTAGGGCATGCATTTGCAAGGTTGCTAGTTGGAGTCAAAGCTATCATTTTTTTAGTCATGAAACAGACTACAAAAACTAATCAAAATGTACAAGTGTCAGTCTTGTGGTAGGAAATCAGAGGTATGTATCAAAAGGATCAAAGGATTTAAAGGTGATAAGACTCAAAACATAATCTGGCCCGATCCCCTTATTTCATAGATAAGGAACAAATTGGAGAAGTGATTTGAGGACTTGTTCATGCTCACAGAATCAGTCAACAAACCTTTGTTTACTACCTACTTTGTGCTAGTCATTGTGCTATGCACAGAGTATGCAGGTAAAAATTTGCTGAAGTAAGTTCTGAATCCAAGATTTTGTGACTCCCAGTTGCTTTCATCATTGTATATTATGCTTCTCTTTACCTGATGCCTCACACTGATGTGTCAATAGTGCCATATTGAATTTTCTAGCTCCCTTGAAGGACTTCCCTCCTTCATGAGATCTTTCTCCATCCCTTTAGTTTAGTGCTTTCTTATGGGAAAGAAAAAAGGAAGGGAATAAACATTTGCCAAGTGCCTACTATGTGCGGGCACTCTTCTAAACATTTTCCAAATGTTATATTATTCTATCCTCATTACAACTCCGAGAGGTAGGTGGTATTATCATCCCCATTTTACAGTTGGGGAAACTAAAGCAGGCAGAAGTTAAATGACTTGTTCAGAGTAACATGGCTATTTTGGATTTGAACTACAGCCTTCCAGATTCTAGATCCAAACTTTATTTAATGGCTTCCTAACTATACTCTTCTTCCTACCTCCAACTACTTTGTACGTGTATGTGTGTGTCTATGTGATCTCTCTCTCTCTCTCTCTCTCTCTCTCTCTCTCTCTCTCTCTCTCTCTTCCCTGCCTCTGCCTGTCTCTCCCTCCACCTCTCTGTGTCTCTTTCTGTCTACTTATCTACCTAATTATCTATCTAATCTACCTACCCATCTCTCTACTTGTCTCTCTATCTGTCTGTCTGCCCATCTATCTATCTATTCATCCATCTATTCATCTGTCCATCTCTATATCTCTCCATCTCTCTCTCTTTCTCTCTCTCTGTCTCTATCTATCTGTCTGTCTACCTATCTACCTAATTATCTATCTAATCTACCTATCTATCTCTCTACCTGTCTCTCTATCTGTCTGTCTGCCCATCTATCCATCTATTCATCCATCTATTCATTCATCCATATCTCTATCTCTCCATCTCTCTCTCTCTCTCTGTCTCTATCTACCTATCCATCCATCCATCCATCCATCCATCCATCCATCCATCCATCTCTCTCTCTCTCTCTCTCTCCATCTATATTCCTCCAACCACACCAACTACTTTGTATGTATGTATAAATACGTGTGTGTATGAGAAACCTTACTGTCTGTCTTAGAATCTATACTAAGTATCAGTACCAAAGCAGAACAGTAAAGGCTAGGTGATTGGAATTAAGTGACTTGCCCAGGGTCACACAGGTAGGAAGTACCTGAGGTCAAATTTGAACCCAGGACCTCCTATCTGCAGGCTGGCTCTCTTTCCACTGAGCTTCCTAGCTGCCTGGCTTTGTATATATATTTTCAGCTTACTTACTTGTGTAACTCATTGTCCTCTGTGTGCAGCAGAGTGCCTGGCACATTAAGAAATATCTGTTGAATTCAATTGACTAGCTAGCCAGGCTTAACAAGCTGCTTTACACTCAGTGACTGGGTAAGAAAAGCCATAGCAGCTTTGGCAATGCATGGGAACAGTGCCACAGTAAGAGGGTGAGCAGATTCTGTGGGAATCTCTTCCTTTAGCTGCTTGCCTTCCTTGATCCTATCCGTTGTCCTGACCTGTACCTGTCTTCCTTGCTTCATGCCCTGGGTTGATCTTACAAAGCACAGTGCTCTGATATTTGATACTTACCAGCTGATCCCAGCTGAATGCAAGCCGGAATTACATTAGCAAATAGGTTTCTGGCCCCTGTGTGCCAAAATCACTAAAGCTGCTTCTTTGGGCAGTTAAGTAAAGTGAAAAGAAAATTAGGGACTAGATCTTGGCTGGACTCCTGAGCTTGCTGCAAGAATGGACCAGTTATTGGGTCTTTCCCCCTCTTTAGAGAAGAGAAGAGGAGGTGGATGGGGAGACGTTGGCATAATAGTAAGGAGGATGAGGAGCCATTGTTTACCTCTCTTTGGAAAGGAATGTTTCTCAAAGTCATGTCTCTTCTTCCCACTCAGAAATCAAGGTGTAGCACTTAGAGGCCTCCTTCTATTTTCATCTCTGTGAGCTGAGACTGTCAGAAACCCAGAGGGAAGTGTCTCTTCTGTAAGAGGGACAAAGGACAGCTAGATGGCCAAGTGGATAAAGTGTTGGACCTGGAGTCAGAGTTCAAATACAGCCTCAGACCCTGGGAAAGTCACTGAGCCCTATTTGCCCTAGTTTCCTCATCTTTAAAATGAGATGGAAAAGAAAATGGGAAACCACTCTAGCATCTATGCCAAGAAAAATCCAAATGAGGTCAAGAAGTCAGACACAATTGAAGCAACTGAACAACGAGAGAGAAGCTTATATGGCACTTTTTAGGTACAGAACCTTCTAAAACAAACCTGTGAGGATGAGTAATAGTAATAGACAACAAGTTAATTCTTTAAGGTTTGCAAAGTGCTTTCTCCTCAACAACTTCATTAGGTAGAATAGTTTAATTATTTTAGCACTCATTTTATAGATGAGACAACTGAAGCTTGAAAAGGTTAAGTGATTTATTCAAGACTGTAAAATAGAAAACTGGACTCAAACCCAGTACTTTGGACTCCTAGACCAGTGCTTTTTCCACTTGTCCTATTTATGAAAATATGATAGATTAGTTTTTCTTTATATTCTTTTTGGAGGGCCTTATAGTCTGTTTTTTAAGGTCACATGAACCCTCTTTGATGGGTCTTATAATTTTTTTTGTTTTTCCTCTGTTGGAAATTTATTAGCTCAGTTGTGTAGCTTCCTTTAGGAGAGGATCATAGATAAAGGAGTTCCAAGGATGTGGAGGAGACTGAAAAACTATGAACATGTATGCATGTCCCTTGACTTCCAGAGCCTGAAATTCTTGATACTAATGACAGAGAATCTCTCTCCAAGATAAGATTTTTCTCTTTCCTACTCTAAATTGAGACCCGAGAGGAAGACTTGTGTATTTTCTGATATATTCTAATTTGTAAAATTCAAATTTCTATTTGCTTCTTTGCTTAGATAAATGGATTTACTTCCTGTTCACTTTTTTTGATGGTCTTTGGTAGAGCTAGCATTTGGTAGGGAGGGCCTAAATTACCAAGTATAAACTAAAGGCATCCCTTCCCCTTAACAGTAATAAGGAGTGGGACAGGTAGGTGACTCAGTGAAATGAGAGCCAGCCTAGAGATGATGGGAGCTTAAGGGTTCAAATCTGACCTCAGATACTTCCTAGGTATATGACCCTGGGCAAGTCACTTAATCCCTATTGCCTAGCCCTTATCAATTTTCTGCCTTGGAAATAATACACAGTTTTGATTCTAAAACAGAAAGTAAGGGCTAAAAAAAAAAAAAGTTACTCCATTGCTCAGTGGATTGAGAACCAGGTCTAAAGATCAGAGGTCTTGTGTTCAAATTTGGCTTAAGATACTTCCTAGTTGTGTGACCCTGGGTAAGTCACTAACCCCCAAAGCCTAGCCCTTACTGCTCCTCTGCCTAGGAACCAATCAATTCTAAATGTTTTAAATCAGGATGGCGGAAAGAGATAATTCTAATAGAGTAGAGATTCCCTAGGTTTTTCATTGTGGCTCTGTAGACCACACTTTACTATAGTAAAGTTCTTGTTATTACTGCAGGTTTGGATGAAAACTGGATTTCAATAACTTAGTTGTAATCAATTAAAAATATCTCTTAAGTGTAAAGGGTGATATTATGAGTAAATTAGGGGGGACAGCTGGGTAGCTTAGTGGATTGAGAGCCAGGCCTAGAGACGGGAGGTCCTAGGTTCAAATCCGGCCTCAGACACTTCCCAGCTGTGTGAACCTGGGCAAGTCACTTGACCCCCATTGCCTACCCTTACCACTCTTCTACCTATAAGTCAATATATAAGGGTTTAAAATAAAAAAAATCTTAAAAAAAACAAGTAAATTAGGGGAACATAGAATAGAAGGGAAGAATTTATGACCAAACAAGATAAAGAACATTACAAGATGTAAAATGAATAATTTTGATTATATTAAATTAAAAAGGTTCTGTACAGACAAAACCAATGCAACTGAGATTAGAAGGGAAACAACAAACTGGAAAAAAAAGATTTTTATAACAACTTCTCATAAAGGTCTAATTTCTCAAGTATATAAAAAACGAAGACAAATTTATAAGAACACAAATCATTCTCCACTTGACAAATGGTCAAAGGATATAGACAATTTTCTTATGAAGAAATCAAAGCTATCAATCATCATATGAAAAAATGTTCTAAATCCTTCTTGACTAGAGAAATGCAAATTAGAATATTTGGGGTACTGTCTTACTCCTATCAGATTGGCCAATATGTCAGTAAAGAAAAAGGATAAATGTTGGAGGGGATGTGGCAAAATTGGGACACTAATGCATTGTTGTTAGAGTTGTGAACTGATCCAATCATTCTAGAAGGCAATTTGGAATTGTGCCCAAAGGGCTATAAAACAGTGTATACCCTTTGATCCAGTAATACCCCTAGGTCTGTATCCCAAAGAGATTTTTAAAAATGGGAATGGATCTGCTTGTGCAAAAATATTTATAGCTGCTCTTTTTGTGCTGCAAAGAATTGGAAATTGAAGGGATAGCTATCAATTGGGGAATGGCTGCACAAATTGTAGTATATGAAGATGATGGAATACTATTGTGCTGTAAGGAATGATGAACAGGATGATTTCAGAAAGAGCTGGAAAGACCTACATGAGCAGAACCAGGAAAACATTGTATAGAGTAACAGCAATATTGTGGAATGATTGACTGCTATTGACTTAGTTATTATCAGTAGTACAATTTTCAGGGACTTATAACAAAGAGCATTATCCATCTCCAGAGAAAGAACTGTTGGAGTCAGAATGCAAATGAAAGCATACAATTTTTCAATTGTTTATTTGGGTTTATATTTTGAGGTTTTGGTTTTACAAGATTACTCACCTACAAAAATGATCAATATGGAAATGTGTTTTGCAGGACAATATATATATATATATATATAATCCAGATTGAATTGCCTGCCAACACTGGGAGCAGGAAGGAAAGAGAGGGAGGGAAATAAGTTTGATCATATAACTTGGAAAAACTTGTGTGGTAATTTGTTATTACATGTAATTGGTAAAAAATTTAAAATTAAGAATAAAAAAATAGCACCACCTTCAAACTGATCTGAACAAATGCACGCTAAAAATACTCATGGCTTTTTGGAAGCTTTGACTCACTGAAAGGGTATTCTTGTCTTATAGCACACGGGCACAGTACTAATAACCAGCCTACCCTAGACATGAAACATAGGAGGAACCTTCCTGTTTGCTTTGAGGGGAGTAGACCTTGACAATTCACCCTAATGCAAAGTCACGACCACTGTTGAGTCTGAGGTCAGGACTATCTATGGTCCATTGACCTAAGCTGTTTCTAGACTATTTTATACTGGAAAAGAGGGATCTGGGAAAAGAAAAAAATATGTATTTTAAGTCTTTGGGGAAAGAAGCAAATTCAATTATTAGTGTCCTAAGAGTATTTGAGATCTACCATAGAACTTCCTTTTCAGAATAAATAATTATTTCCTTTTCACTGGTCAATCTCAGATGCATCTGGGTCTAGAACCCAAAATGAAAGATTCCTGGCTCAAAACCCCTGTGTAATAAAAAGAATTATCTTACCATCCCTTTAAGACTGTACATACCTATTTTCCAGTTATATATGTTTGGCATTTTTTTTTTTTGCATCAAGGATCTCTTTGAAGTTTGGAGAAGACTGTGACTCCCTGCTCAGAATAATGCTTTTAAATGCATAAAATAAAATAGAGGATTATAAAGGAGAACTGTTATATTGAAATAGAGATATCAAATTTTTGTTTCATAAAAATTTACAGACCCTAGGTTAAGAGTCTGTTCTAATCCAAACTCCTGCAGCAGGATGAGAGAGGGAAGTCATAGGGAACCCAGCATAACAAGCAATTTATTTATATATTAACTGCTTTAATTTAAATTTAACTGTTGCAAACTAAAATGTCATATGAAAATAGACAGCTAGACCATATCTTGTTATATAGCAAACTCCAAGATTTTTTGGCTTAGTATTGCTGAAAGAATTTTGATTTATCTACCGTTGCTTGAAAGAAATTATTCTGGGACCCGGAAATCACTTTATTATTGGAGATTTTTGTTATAATAGGATTTCTGTTATAGTTGGAATTCTATTCTTAATAGAAAGCCGGGATAAAAAAGCATACCATAAATAATATTGCTGATACAGCAATCATTTCTGCTCGGTTTAAATTCTGCTTGTTATTTCCAAGCAGTTCTAACAGATTTGTCCAACTGCTTCATTATCATCTCACTGCATCCTTTCTGTGTCAGTGGAGGTTTGGGGACATCTGCTGGGAGTATGGTAGTCTTATAGTCTTGGTGACAGAAATGGAACTCCCTTTCTTGGGAACAGTATGTCTCTTAAAGTCTCTCCTTCTAACTCCAGCACATAATACTGGATCTATGTGAACATATATGTTTCCTGTGCTTATAGGCCAAAGGTTTCTACATAGAATGTTCTAGATTAAGTATGTTTGCCCAGAAGAGTGATTTATATGGGTGTTCCAAAAATCTTAGTGAAGTTTTAAGCTTTAGTGTCTTAAATTTTTTTTTAAAACCCTTACTTTCTATCTTAGAATCAATACTGTGTGTCAGTTCCAAGGCAGAAGAACTGTAAGGGCTAGGCAATGAGGGTTAAGTGATTTGCCCAGGATCACACATAGCTAGGAAGTGTCTGAATCCAGATTTGAACCCAGGACTTCCCATCTCTAGGCCTGGCTCTCTATCCACTGAGCCACCCAACTCCCTCATAAACTTTAGTGTCTTGAAGGCTACTGGAAAGCAGTTGCTTCGGCTTAAAACCTGGAGAACAGAGATATGAAACATACTTTTGTTGTTGTGCAATTATTTTTGGTCATATCTGACTCTTTGTGACTATTTGGAGTTTTCTTGGCAGAGATACTAGAGTGGTTTGCCATTTCCTTCTCCAGTTCATTTTATAGGGGAGGAAACTGAGGTAGAGTTAAGTGGCTTGCCTAGGATCACAAAGCTAGTAAGTGTCTTAGGTCATATTTGAACCCTTCCTAGCTGGTGGTTATCTGGTGCTATATCCATTGTGCCACCTAGCTGGCTTGTAATATTAATTTGTCTGTTTTTTTGTTGTTGTTGTTGTGTTTCAGTCATCTGACTTTTTGGGACCCCATTTGGGGTTTTCTTGGCAGAGAGATTGGAGTGGTTTGCCATTTCCTTCTCCAGTTCATTTTTACAGATGAGAAAACTGAGGCAAACAGAGTTAAGTGACATCAGTTAAATGGAATTGATAGAAAAATAGGAGAGGTAATGAAGTCCAAAGTGAGAGATATGTGTACTTAGACTTGGCCAACATTTAGTTTATTGTAATATGTGTATTTATTTTGAGAGTTTTTGTTTGTTTTGTTATTGTTGTTATACCAGAGATAGGCAGTAGAAAAGAAAGATAGCAAACTTTTATAAAAATCACTTTAAACAAAATACCTCCTCTAAAAAAAATAATGCCAGGACAGCTAGGTAGCATAGTGGATAGGATGCCAAACTTGGAGTTAAGAAGACTCATCTTCCTGAGTTCAAATCTGGTCTTAGACATTTACTAACTGTGTAACTCTGTTTGCCTCAGTTTCCTTATCTGTAAAATTAGATGGAGAAGGCAATGGCAAAGTACTCTAGTATCTTTGCCAAGAAAACCCTGAATGAGGTCACAAAGAGCTGGACATAACTGAAAACAACCAAACAAGAATAAAATTGAAATTTTAAGCCTAATGTAGCTTAAAAATGCAATAAGACTTTTGGAATACCTTGTATTAAACCTCATGCTGTCAGCTAGAGCAAAAACCTTTTTAGTAATGAAGTGAATTTGCTTTTGATAAAAAATAAGATTCTTTGGTTTTTATACATCCTCAGGCTTCTCTCTCCCTCTCCTGACTTCTTCTACTCCATTCCGCATAGTCTACAAAGATCCACCACAATGGCCTTGCTCCTCCTTGACAAGGTTGCTCCATTTCCATAGTCCAGGCCTTTTTATCCTGATGCTCATTGCCTCAAATGCTCTCATTTCAGCTCCGCTTTCTGGACTCCTAGACTTCCTTTGAGACTCAGCTCAAATGCTATCTTCTCCAATAGGCCTTTTCCTGGCCTGCTTCCTCACTGCTTTTGCCATCTCTCTGAAGTTACCCATTATTTACACTATCTATATCTTGTACAAACTTATTTGCATGTTGTCTGTCCCATTAGAAGGTAAGTTCTTTGAGGGCAGCGATTCTATTTTTTCCCTCTCATTGCTCTGGTACTTAATAATTCCTGAAACATAGTATACAGTTAATTAATGCAATTTGACTTATTGATTGAATTTGGATCAGTACTATCCTAAGGACCACATTATTAACCTCTATAAAATTGGGAAAAGGTTAGCTAGTTGGTGCAGTGGATAGAATGCCTTTGTGACCCTGGGCAAGTCACTTAACCCTATTGGCCTCAGTTTCCTCATCTATCAAATGAGCTGGAAAAGGAAATGGCAAACTATTCCAATATTTTTGCCAAGAAAACCAGAAATGGAATCATGAGACTCAGATACAATGGCTCAAATGACTCAACAACAACAAAAAAAGAGAGAAACATTCTACATTTGGGATTGTTGATTCTTTTGGGTGGCTTAAGGGTTAGATATTCTCACCAATGCTAGTGTAGGTTGAGAAACAGTGTGTGACCTCAGTGGAAATGCTTGGAAATGGCTTGGAATCAGATTCTGTCTGAGGATGGAATTGTGTTTTAGAGGTCAAGGCAGAAAGCAACAGAGTTTTGAATGGTGTTAAGGAGAGCGGTCAAATGGGGCTCAGAAAAACTATGGCCAATCTTCCTCTTGTCAGAGATGTGATATAATTAAAGCTCAGAATGAGCTATCTAATTAGAGCATGACCGACGTGGATATTTATTTAGCTATCTGAGGGTTTGTTTGGTGGAATTTTTGTTTTATTTGTTTTTTGTTATTGTTCTATTGGAGATGAAGGAGGAGAGAGAGAGGGAGAGCGAAAGAGGAAGGGAAGGAGAAAGGGAGAGAGAGAGGGAGAAGGGGAGAGAGTTGAGGAGAGAGAGACAGAAAGAGAGGGAGAAAGAGAACAGGAGGGAGGGAGAAAGAGGAAGAGAGAGCATGAGGGGGAGAGAGAGATGGAGAGAGAGAGATAAGGAGAGGGAAGAAGAGAGAAGGAGAGAGAGGGCAGGAGGAGAGGGAGAGAGAGAACAAATTCTTGTAAAATTAAATATTTAAAAAATAATCATGCCATAATGTTTTTTATAATGGAGTTTGGTATTTGTCTCTAAATTGATAAAGAATACATTTTAAACAAATAAAAAAGAAAATTATAGTTTATTACCAAGTATTTGAGTCATAATAATGCTAGTCTCAAATTGACTAGTGGTCCTGTTTACTACCAAGCCTCTGGACTCAGCTTTGATGTAATTGCTGTTACTCTGCTTTACCTTCAGTTCTGGAGGTGCAATGAGTTTGCTCTCTGAGTCCTTCTTTAGAACATAGCCAAAAAAAAAGCGGATTAATTTCTGGAATGTCCTTGGAACAAGTGGACCGAAAGGAATCCTACCAGGACCAGTCCTTTATATAGTTCGTCATCACTATTATTAGGCATACTAGAATCCTAGAACATCAGAGCTGGATGGGATTTTTGAGGTCATCTTGTCCCTTCCTCTCATTTTACAGGTGAGGAAACTGGAGCCCAGAGGAGTGAGGTGATGTGCCCAAAGTCATATAGAAAATAAGAGGCAGAACAAGGACTAAAATCTCTACTGCCTGATTCCCCGAGTGCTATATTTGGTGTCAAAAAGACCCAAGTTCAAATCTAGCCTCAGATACTAGCTGTGTGACACTGGGCAAGTCTGCCTCAGTTTCCTCATCTATAAAATGGAGATAATCATGGCACCTACTTCCCAGGGTTGTTGTAAGGGCATACTTTAAAGTGTTTACATAAATGCTAGCTTTTGTGATTATTATTATTGTTGTTATTCCCCATTCAGGGATCTTTCCATGAGGTCATGCTAGCCATAAAGAAAGAAATTTCTTGCTTTTTGAAGGTCATTAGGTACCCTAGCAAAAAAGAGAATTCAGAGGATTAATGTACTATCCCAGGGTGTGAGTGATCTATTCTTTTCTCATGGACAGAATCAAGTCTGTTTATGTTCTCTGATTAGAAATAATGCGAGTATCCTTCAGTTTGTCAGATTGGGCCTGAAGAAAGAACTAATAGACTGGAAGAGTGCTGCTGGATTGTTAAACTTTATTAGATGAACCGATGGGGGAGGCAGCCTATTTACAGGAAAGTAAGATCCAAGGACACATGGCCAAGAGGAAATTAATAATTGCGTCTTCAATTTCAGTCTTTCTTCAGAAGGGAAAAAGTAACTAAAGTAGTTTTAATGTTTTCAAGACCTTTGGCAGAGAGAATTCCAAAGACCCTTTGGATAATGCAAGTCTTTGTATTGAGGGGTCCCTTATAATCAAGCTGTGTGACCCTGGGCAATTCACTTAACCTCTCTTTGCCTCCGTTTCCCCATCTGTAAGTGGAGATTATAATAGTAACCACCTCCCAGGGTTGTTATAAGGATCAAATGAGATAATATTTGTGAAGTGCTTAGCACACTGCTTGGCACATAGTAAGCACTACATAAATGTTACTTATCATCATCAGGCAGGAGTCCCACAGAGAATACCAGCTATGTGCTTATGGTACCATTTTCCCATTCCTTTTGCTGAGTAAGAGCCTTCAACAAAGCAGTGAAAAGATGATGAATTTCCTAAGGCATTTAAGACATTAGAGAATATCCAGCAGAGATTCGCTGAGAAAGAACTTTGCCAACTTCCTAACGTCAGTCTCATTTTTAATAGAGCAACCTGTTTGGGGAAGGAAGTGAGGTGGATGTGTGGGATGTTGCTGTTCAGTAGCTGAGGATTTGATATTTAACTGTGTCTTGGTGGGAATGGAGAGACATACAACCCTGCCCCTCTACTTGAGTGGGGTTGGATGATTCTGTGGAAAGACAGGATTTTAGATGACATCATAAAAGTAGTTCTATGGATATCTTTTGAAAAGTAGTTCTATGGATGACTTTTTTCTTTAAACATCACTCATTTTTTAAAATAACCCAACTCACCTCTAGCTGCCCCTACCCTTACCCCTAAAAAAAGAGAATCTTCCCTTGTAACAAAAATCATTATTGTTCAATTGTGTCTGACTCTTTGTGACTTGATTTGGGGTTTTCTTGGCAAAAAAGTTAATAGAGTGGTTTGCCATTTCTTTCTCCAGTTCATTTCATATATGACTGAAACAACTGAATGACAATAACATAGGATTAGGACAAGAAAAAATGGAAGGAATAAGTATAGACAAAAAAAATATATGGATGCATAGGGCAGCAGTGGATAGAGTGGCAAACCTACAGTCAAAAAAACCTCATCTTCCTGAATCCAAATCTATCCTCAGATACTTTCTAGCTGTGTGACTCTGAGCAAATCAATTAACCCTGTTTGCCTCAGTTTCCTCATTTGCAAAATGAGCTGGAGAAGGAAATTGCAAACTATTCCAATATTTTTACCAAGAAAACTCCAAGTAGGGTCACAAGGTGTCAGAAAAGAGTGAAACAGCTAAACAATAGAAATAAAAGAGGTTCAACTTCTGGTAGTATAGGGCTTGGAAGTTCTTTCTTTTTTCATAGAGACCCACACAGTTTCCTGACTGCCAAATTGTTGCTAATCCAGGTTTGTTCATTTTGGTAGGTCAACTCTTTTCTTTACTGCCAGGTATCACACTTTTTGAAGCTGTTTCTCCCCTTGGGTCTCTATGATTGTCTAGTTGAAGTGTTTATCTCTGTTTCCTTCAGAAAATGATAGCCAGTGATGGAAGGGAGGAGAAAGAAATTCCCTTTTTCCTGCCTTGCAAGGATTTCCTCAACAGGCAGTTTTTGCAATTTTTTCCTCTGTTAAATTGCTGAAATTGTTCTTTCCTGAATTGTTCTTCTGGCTTAGTTATATTAAGTATGAAAGGTTGTAGCTAATTTGTCCATTTGGCCAATCCAGTTGTTACTTTCTGGACCCAAAGAGGTATTTGTACCTTATGAAAGTATTAGTGTTTCATCTTACTAATGTAATAAAATCTCATCCTTTATAACTACATTCTGTGACTATATCATCTGGGTTTGGGGGGAAGGAGAAATCTTATTCTGTGTATTGTTCTTCTTGTTTACTCTTTCACTTTGTTTGCCAGATTACATATAATTCTCCATTTCTTTCACATAACATAGACTGCCTTCTATTATTTAGGGCATCTAGGTGGCTCAGTGGACAGAGCACTGGGCCTGGAATCAGTAAGATTCATCTTCCTGATTGGGGCAGCTGGGTAGCTCAGTGGATTGAGAGCCAGGCCTAGAGACAGGAGGTCCTAGGTTCAAATCTGGCCTCAGACACTTCCCAGCTGTGTGACCCTGGGCAAGTCACTTAACCCCCATTGCCTACCCTTACTACTCTTCCACCAAGAAGTTAAGGGTTTAAAAAAAAAATCATCTTCCTGAGTTCAAATCTGACCTCAGACACTTTACTAGCAATGTGGTCCTGGGAAAGTCATTTAGCCCTATTTTCCTTATTTAGAACCCCCCCCCCATTTATAAAATGAGCTGGAGAAGGAAATGGCAAACCACTCCAGTATCTTTGCCAAGAAAACCCTAAATAGGGTCACAAAGAATGGGCACAACTTAAAAACAACCAACTGAACCTTCTATTAGGCAAGAATAAAACTCCCAAGGGCAGTATTCTGGGAGGTTGGTGGGGTTCCTCTGGAATGGCTGTGAACTGTGCTCAACCAGCTGACTGGTTATCTGGTTGGATAATCATCAACTGACCCTGGTCAACTTAAATAAACTTTTCTGAAGGAAAGAATATCAGAAACCATGAAGTCTCACATAAATATGAATCACAAACCAAAGAGTTCTGATAAAAGAAAAGGATGATAGTTGAGATTCCTAATCATCTTTGCTTTTTTATTTTTATAAATTTGACAAACATCAATTAAAAAAAAGAAAAAGATTACATGGTACTGTGTATCTTTTATCTATATTTTGGTTTTAAATTAAATTTTATTTTAAAATTCATAAAAATAGGTTTTTGTGAACTTAAAAATGGATATTTGGTTTTTTAAGTATTTAAATATTAAGCATTCAAAAATATTAAATTTAATAAATAGTTCCAAAAATGCCCTGCTTGTCTGTGTCCCATTTTGAAACTACTTCTGCTTTTTTCTCTGTTTAAAAAAATTCTTCCTTGACATTCTTTTTTTCCTCTTTCTTAATTTTTATGTATCTTTATAATGTTAGAGTAATTGTATAAATTACATTTGTGGATCTGTTCAAATAACTTTGCATCAGTTTATGTAAGTCTTTGTAGATCTTTCTGAAACTGTGCCCTTCATCATTTCTTATAGCACAATCATATTCCATCAAATTTACATGCTATAACGTGTTCAGCCATTCTCCAAAAGATGGATGTTGATTCCCATTCCTTGCTACCTTGAAAAGAACTACAATTTGTAATTATCGATTTTCTTCCTCTTTCTTTGATCCATGTTTATATGTATACACACATGCATTTTTGTGTGTATATGTGGATATACACATATCTATATATGTCCATATATGTATACATGCATAGACAATACATATATATTTGTGGCTTTTAGTGGTCCTCAGTCTGTCCCTGTCCCATTACAATGTTGCAAGTGGTCGGATGAATTCAGTTAATTTTAGCATGTATTAAGTATCTATTGTATACATGGAGCATGGAGGAGGAGAGAAAAATGAGCTGGAGAAGGAAATTGCAAACTATTCCAATATTTTACCAAGAAAACTCCAAGTAGGGTCACAAAGTGTCAGAAAGGAGTGAAACAGCTAAAAAAAGAGTGCTAGTGCTGAAGAAATAGGGCATTGTGGGAATACCCCAAATAGCCTCATAGTACATCTGTGAAAGGAATAAGCATTTATATAATGCCTACTGTGTGCCAAGCACTGTTAAGTAATTTTTAAAATATTATCTCATTTGATCTTCAGAACTATCATGTGAGATAGGTATTATTATTATTCCAATTTTGCAGTTGAGGAAACTGAGGCAACCAGAGGTTAATAATAATAATAATAAATAGCTAACATTTATATGGAGACTACTATGTGCCGTCATCCTGACTCTTGTTTTGCCACTGGACTTCTATGACTCTGGAAGAGAGTGAAGCAAGTGACTGTGATATTCAGCCTCACTTAAAGATCATTTTATGTGCGTCAATAGACATCACCAGTGATGTCATTTTGGTCCTCTTCAAGTACAAAGGACAACAACCAACTATGTGCCAGGCAAAATGATAAGTGCTTAACAATTATTATCTCATTTGATGCTCATAACAACTCTAAGAGACAGGAGCTTTTATTATCTCCATTTAACAGGTGAGGAAACCAAAGCAAATAGATTAAATGACTTGTCTCGGGTCACCCAGCTAATCAGTATCTGAGGTCAGATCTGTACTCTGGTCTTCCTGATTCCCTGAGCCAGTTCTCTAACTCACTGCCTAGAAGAACAGAATGTTGAAACTGTTAATAGTTGAGAGCTTGGCAGCTTTAGATAATTCTTTTCTTTTCTTTTCTTTTCTTATCTTTTCTTTTCTTTTCTTTTCTTTTCTTTTCTTTTCTTTTCTTTTCTTTTCTTTTCTTTTCTTTTCTT